>NW_009258119.1:6393915-6657525 GCF_000149755.1 Phytophthora sojae
ACGCTCTTGTGGTCGAGCCACTTGGGCGTGGTGCGGCACGCGGAGGCCGAGCGGGTCCAGGCCGTTGCGGTCGTCCTGCACCACCAGGCTGAGGTGGTAGATGCGCAGCCACCGCTGCACGTCGGACCACAGTGACCCGATGTCGCCGTGGCGGCGCAGCGCCTCCGCGTGGGGCGAGGCGGCGAGCTCGGAGTTGAGGTAGCACCGCACGAGCTCGTCGTCACGCCCCCGCCAGTGTTCTTCGCGGAGGCGGTGACGCTTGCGGGCCACCTGCCACACCTGTGCGCGCGCCACTTCCCGGATCGCTGGGTCCTTCGAGTGCAGCATCTGCCACGCATGGGCGATCTGCAGCGCGCGGTGCATTTCCACCAGCGGCTGGAGCCCCAAGCCCCCGCTCGACGTTGGTGCGTAGAGCACCTCGTTGGTTGCCGAGCGGTGCAGGCGTAGCAGGTGCCGCAGGCCCTTGGCTACCACACGGTCGAAGCCCTGCAGTTGGGACTGGAGCGGTCGGAGGTGGCGGAGCGCGTACTCGACCTTGGGGTAGACGTAGGTCTTGAGCGCCTTCACCACCTGCCACGGCGCCAACCCCGACTGCATCAGCGCCACCGCCTCCCGCTTGATCTGCTGTAGCTTGGGCTCTAGCTGGAGACGGTGGCGCACGTGATCGAAGGCGTCGCCCACGCCGAGGTAGCGGTAGCTGTCGTGCAGCTTGATGCTTGAGACCTCCTCGTCGTGGAGCGACAGCTTCATGTCCTTGTCGTGGGCGGGGTTGCCGCGCGCGTTGCGTGTCACGGCCAGGAAGGCGCACTTGCCTGGGTTGGCCTGCAGCCCCGTCCACTCCAGGAACTGCTCAACGACAGCGTGGCAGCGCGTGATGCCGGCCGCGCTGTCGCTGAACACCTTGAGGTCGTCGGCGTAGGCGGTGGTGCATGGCCGCACCCCGTCCGCCAACGCGACGCCCACTCCGTCGAGCTTCTCCAATGCTCGGAGCAACGGCACCAGCGCGGCAATGAACAGGAGGGGGCTGAGCGGACAGCCTTGGTACACGCCCACCTCCTGCCGCACTGGTTCCGTCGCTCCGTCGGCCGCGTTGCCGACGACGAAGTAGGAGTCCTCGTAGATGTCGTCGCAGCGCTCGACGAACGCACGCTCGACGCCGAGCAGGCGGAGCACATACCACAGCATGTCCTGGTGAACGGACCCGAACGCGTTCCGCAGGTCGTACCAGACCTGGTACAGCCTGCGGCGCATGCGTCGGGTTTGGTCCAGGAGCGTGGTTGCCACGAAGTTGTGCTCGTGGCAACCATTGTACGCCCTGAACCCCTTCTGCGCCATGGGCAGCAGTCCGTTCGCCTCCAGGTACGTCGACAGCCGACGCGCCAGCAGACCGCTGTAGAGCTTGTAGATCGCGGTCTGCAGGCAGATCGGCCGCCAGTTCGCTGGGTCGGTGGGGCCGCCCTTCTTGTGGATGAGGCGGACGAACCCCACCTTCCACAGGGCAGGCACCCGGTGGTGGCGCCAACAGAACTGGAAGGCTGCGTGGAGGAGGGGGACCAGCTGCGCCGCGAACTTCTGGTAGATGTCGTAGCCCACGCCGTCGTGGCCGGGGCTGGAGTTCGTGGCCGCTTGCATGAGCTGGTCCTCCACCTCGTCCACCGTCAGCTCGTCCGTGAGCGCGCTCCGCCGCTCCTGCGGTGTCCCGACGTCGGCCATCGCCTCGCGGAACAACGCCCCGCAAGCTTCATCTGGTAGGAAGTTGATGCGGGGCGAGTTCACCGCCGTGAAGTGCTCGTGGAGCGTGCCCGAGTCGATGGGGCACGTCTCCGGGTGCTCCTCCGCTGCGGTCTCCGCCGACGCAGCACGCAGAATGTCCTCGACGCACTTGCTCTCGTTGCGAGCGAAGTCGTGGCGGAGCTGCTGTTGGCGCATCGAGGCGCGGATCCGGCCGACGCGGCGCCGCGCACGGCGGACGGCCGATCTGCTGGTGGGTCGCTCCTGCTGCACCGCTGCCATCTCGTCGAGGGCCTCGTCGAGTCGATGCTCGCGCTGAGTGCGCGTCACCCGGGGCGGTCGCTGTCGCTGCTGCTGCTGCTGCAGTGTAGGCCGAGGGTGGGGCTGGGCTGCTGTGAAGGGCTGCAGCACCTGCCGGATGCGACCGGGGATGGCGCTGATGTATCCATCGCCCGAGGTCCAGCTGTCTGCGTCTTCGATCTTGCACGCTAGCTCCTCCGCCATGGTCTGTAGGGCCGACGCCGCCGCTTCCTGCTCGTCTTCGGTCAGCTGCCGCAGTCGAAGGCGCGGCTGCCGCGCTGGAGCCGTCCCGGGCCCGATAGGCAGCGTGGGGAACGCCTCGCCGCCGTCGCGCGCGGCAATCTCTGCGTCGATGTCCTCGTCATGATCGCTGGCAGGCTCGGCGCGCGTGGGTGCGCACGCGGGGCGGGCAGGAGGTGCGGGTTGCTCGCGCTGGCGTTGTGCAGCAGGATTCATGTGGAGGCAGCTCTCCATCGCCCCTTGGTGCTCGCCGCACTCGGCCAGCGAACGCTTCAGGTCCAGCGCCCGGTTTGCCAGTCTGTCCGCGTGCGCGTTCGCCTTCCGGTCGATGTGCTTGAGCGTTAAGGACGTCACTGCGCGGAGGGCGTGGCGGACGCGGTTGCGCAGCTGGCGGAGGCGCGGGTTCCTGCAGGCGAAGGTGCCCTTGACCTGCGCTACGACGAGGTGGCTGTCCCCTTCGATCTCCAGGTGCGAGGCTCCGTGGTGGACGGCGCTCTGCACGCCAAGCAGCAGCGCCGTGTATTCAGCGGTGTTGTTGGTCTCGCTGCTGTTTGGCATGTAGTGAGAGCACGTCCACGCCACGGTCCCGCACGGCTTGAACAAGGCGGCACCAGCTCCCCCAGGTCCCGGGTTCCGGCGGCAGGCGCCGTCGAAGCGGAGCACCCACGGCTCGGGCATAGCCGGCCCTCCGTCGACGTCCATCGCATCGGGGGCTGTCGTCGTGGCCGCGGGGGAAGCGGGCGGGTCTGGGCAGCGCCGAGCCGAAGCAGGCCGGCGCGTCGCTGGTGCTGGTGCCGTGGGTAGGCCTGTGAGCAGGCGAGCTACAGCCGCTGCCCCGATCGCGCCGTGACGTGGACCCCACCGTGTTGCACCGGTGACCGGTGCAGCGGAGCCCAGAGGCCGGTGCGCTGCCGGGTTAGCAGCGTGCTCGTCGTTCACAGCCTGGGCAGTGTCGTTCATGCCAGGTCTTGGGCCCCAGCGCGTTGCTCGTCTCGCTGGAGGTGGCGGCGTCTGCGCCGTGGACGCTGCCGTCGTCATCGTCTCCTTCTCCTTGATCGCTGTCGTCTCCGTCTCCTCGGGCGCTGTCGTCGCTGTCGTCGTTGTCGCCGTTGCAGCTGTCACCGTCGGGGGCGGTGTCGTCGTCTCCATCGCGTCCGCGGTCGACGGCGGCGGCGCCATCTCGATGTCAGGTGCTGGCTCCACCTCGGCGGGGTGGCGGGCCAGCACGGGCGGCAGCGGCGTCGCCGTCTCTGTCGCTGTCGTCGCCGCCTTCGAGGTTGCCGTCGTCATCATCGCCGTCTCCGTGGTTGCCGGCGTTGCCTGTGCCTTGGTCGCCGACGTCGGCTGCGGTGCCGGTGCCGTCTCGACGTCCGGGTGTGGCGTCCCGTCGGCGGGATGGCGGTCCAGCATGGGCGGGCCCACCGCCGTCGTCGTCTCCGCTGGTGGCGGCGTCGTCTTCCCGTTCGGCGGTCCCTGCAGCTTCGCGGGCGTCCGTGTGGAGAAGGTGGCGGCGCTGGCGGTCGGGTTGAGTCGGCGCCGCTTACCTGTAACCTGCTGCGCCAGGCGAGATCGGGTGGGGGTCAGCACGGGGGGGACATGCTGACGCCCAGGGGTCTTGGGAGCGGCGGGCACAGCGCTCTGCAGGGTGGCGGTGTCTGCCACCGCAGTGCCGCGTGGTGCGGCTGCTGCAGCGGCAGTCCTTGCTGCGGCGGGGCTGCTGGTGGGGGTCGCAGCAGCCCCGATCCGCGTCGGGGGGTCAACAGGTGTCGGGGGTGGCACCGCTGCCTCCGAAGCTTGGGCCGTCGCGGAGGTGGCGGCCGCGGCTGGAGGGTTGCGCTGGGTACACGCTTGGGCGTGGCATGCAGCCACGATCCGCGAGAAGAAGATGAGCGAGCACCGGCACCCGCTGGAGAAGACGTCCTGGAAGCGGGTGCCGTGGTGTGCTGCTCGACGGTGCGCCACCAGCGTCGCGAGGTTCGGGGCAACGTACGCGCACAACGCGCACTCGAACTGGGCAGCGTCGTGCGCGTACGTCGCCTGCACCGTGCCCTGCTGGCCGTCGTCCGGTCCAAAGTGCTGGGGCTGGGTCCTCGGTGCTGCTTGCACGGCCGCGAGTTTGGCCGCCGTGGCATCGCTCACCTCCGTCTTGGCCTCTTGGTCACCTCCGTCGTGGCCTTGGTTCGTGCAGCGTCTGCTCCGGCGGAGCGCGTCGCCTGTCATGGGCTCCGCGCGCGCGCGTGGCTGATAGTAGCGTGCTGGGTTCGGCGTAGCGCGCGCGCGGTGCCCCACGGGGGCGCGCACAACAGGAGCTGCTGCATCTTGGACAGCTGCGGCTGCGTCTGTTCCGACTCCGGCGGCAGCGGCAGCCGCAGCTGGGCTTGGTGTTGGGGGCGCCTGGGCTCCACCTTCGGCGAGCATGCCGGCCGCCCTGCCGGGTCCTGCCAATTCGCTGGGGGGTCCTGCGGCGGTGCCGCGCGCTGGAGGGGCTGGCGGGGGGTCTTGGGCAGCCAACCGGCGCGCGTGGGGGTCCGTAGCAGGCGTGGGGGCTGCGCAGGAGCCGTCGCTCCGCGCGCCTCGCCGAAGCGCCGCATGCTCGAGGCCGTGTTCTTCGGCCGTGTACTCCGTGCCGCGCGGCGCACGAGAGGCCCGGGATCCTGGCATAGTGAGGCCAGGTGGACGGGGCCCGGTCCCGCCCGGCGGACGGTCCGCGGGCCCGCGTCCGCTCGCCGTCGCCGCGAAGCGACGCGAGGTTGAAGCGGCGGACCGGGCCTCGGCTTGGCCGCCAGAGGGCCCGGCCCGCGGTCCCGCAATGGGCGCAATGGGCGCAGCGGGTCGCGGACCCGTGCCCGAAGTTGCGCCGGCCAACTCCTCGCCGGTGCCGAGCAGCGGCGCCGCGCGTGGAGGGTCGCCGGGGCCATTTTCGGCTCCGGCCGAGCCCAAAACGGGGGCGGGCGGATCCCCAATGCGTAACCGAAGCCCTAGCGGATCCGCCCCCGCCCGGACGTCCGCCAGCTCAGCCGCCCCAGCCCCGTCGCTGGCCGCGCTATAGAAAGACGCGTCGCTGGCGAGGCTGGAGTGGCTGGCCGTGGAGCACTCGCTGTCGGTGGACGGCGAGCGCTCCCGGGGCTGCCAGTCCGGCCACCAGAAGCGCATGCGCCGATGCGGTGGTGAAGGGCCGAAAAAGGTAGTTGGATAGAAAAGATAAGTGTAGTAGTTGGCCTCACGAGGGATAGGTGAAAGCCCCCGGAGACCGTACCGCGATTGGCTAGCAAGCTAACCGAAAGCAGCAGTTCCAAAAATAAATGTGAAAAAGACCCCACCAAAAGCAGGGAAACCAGTTTTCACACTGATTAGAACAGATACTACACTTGATCTTAGCCAAAGGCCGAGAAGGTATGATTTCTAACAGTAGTTAGCATTTTTACTTATACACTTGAATGATCCGTACGGACAAACATTTATTTGATGTTATTATTACGGTTATGACCCTTCTGCATTTGTTAGTAGTGATGTTTGATGCTACTTGAATGGCTAAATTACGTTTCTGGCCCTAATCAAGTTAAAGTACATGTAGTTGAAGTGTCTTGCCCGTAGAAGCTCCAAGCTGGGAATCGGAAGCTCTAGCAAAAGACTCGACTCATGCATGCATACAGACGTAGAGCTTCATATGCAGCGAGGGATACGGTCGCAACGCATCCGCAGGTCAAGGGGGGTGATGATACATGTACGCCGTCCTGCTGTACCACTTGCACGGTACAATATCCGATCAAAATGCACCCATGGCAATATATTTTCGGTATCATAGCGCGATCATACGAACATCGATCCGTAGCTCATAGCCCAAGATGCTGCAGCAGCTCGTCGTGGGCGTCGTGGGCGCGCGCGACCTACTGGTCGGGGACCTGAACGGCTCGAGCGACCCGTTCGTGCAGGTGACGGTGCTGGACGCCAAGGGGAAGCCACTGGCCGCGGGTGGCAGCTTCAAGACGCGCGTGGCCAAAAAGACGCTGGCGCCCGAGTGGAACGAGACGTTCACGCTCGGCTCGCGCGACTTCGACCTGCGCCTGGCCACGGCGCTGCGCTTCATGGTGTTCGACTTCGACGGGCTCAAGCGCGACGACGTGCTGGGCGTCGTCGAGGTGCCGCTGGACCTCATCACGTGCGAGGCCGCGCCCATGGACGACTGGTACCGCATCGTCAAGGTGCCGGAGCTCATGAGCTGCGACGCCAAGGGCGAGCTGCGCCTGACCTTCTCCAAGCCGCCGCCGCCGGCATCGCCCGTGGGCCGAGGCAAGGCCAAGTCGGTTGCGTTCCGAGGCGCGGAGGGACAGGAGGGGGGCCAGGGGGAGGAAGGGGACACGAGCCCCAACCTGCTCTACGTGACCATCGACTCGGGCAAGGACCTGCTGCCCATGGACCGCAACAACAGCAGTGACCCGCTCGTCAAGCTGTCGGTGGTGGGCCAGCGCCACCAGACCGAGACCGTGGCCAAGACGCTCAAGCCCCACTGGGACGAGCGCTTCGCCTTCCTGCTCAAGGACGCGCACACGACGCTGGAGCTGCTGGCGGAGGACGAGGACCGCACGATCAACGACTTCCTGGGCCGCGCGCAGCTGGTGCTGGCCGACGTGATCGTGCCCAACGAGGAGAAGACGGTGACCGTGACGCTGCTGGACAAGAAGCTGCTGCCCGACAAGGACCGAGGCACGCTCAAGCTGCGGCTGCTGTGGGTCTACGACCCGAACGCCGAGAGCATCACCAAGAGCTCCAATAAGAAGAAGGAGAAGTCCATCCTGCAGTCGCTCAAGAAGTCCATGCGCGTCAGTGCGCCGGACGGCCCGTACAACTCGGACGACGAGCTCAACGAGGAGGACGACGAAGTGGTGGACGTCGAGAGCGACGATGACGTCGACGTTGCCTCGCTCCCCCCGCCGCCGCCCGGGACGAACAGGCTCAACTTCTTGGTGGCGACGATCCACCGCGTGGAGGACCTGCCCCCGATGGACTCGCTGCTGTTCGACAAGGGCGAGAACCGCAAGCACAACGGCGGGGGCATTGATGCCTACGTGGCTGCCGCGCTCTCTTCGGAGCCTGAAGACTTCGTCCGTACGCGGGTGCGCACCAAGCAGGGGCGACGCGACCAGTTGAACGTCAACTTCCGCGAGAGTTTGATGATGTTGCTGCCCGACGAGAAGTGCGAGGACAAGACCCACGACGTTATCTTCAGCGTGATGGACTGGGATCCTGTGGGCGGCGACGAGGTCGTGGGCAAGTTCGAACTCAAGGATGTGGAGGCTGTCGCCAAAGCTCATGGCAACGAACCCTTCTGGGTGAACCTGTACGGCGCGCCGGTGAAGGGCGCCAGCAACAACAGTCGCGCGGCTGTGCTGATGAACGAGAACTCGCACTTGGCGTCGGCGTACCGCGGGCGAGTACTACTAACTCTGCGCGTGCGTGCAAAGTCGTCGGATTTGTACGACGCCAAGCACCAGAAGCGACTGGCTCCGAAGCTGGCGATGGAGAACTACCCCGCCAGCCACGTTTACCGCATGCGTGCTCACTTCGTGCAGGCCGTCGGTCTCCCAGCGGCTGTGGCTAGTGGAAAGCTGTCGCTGGTGCTATCCTGCGGCCTCCACCAGATTGCTTCGACAAGGAAAAAGGCTGAGAATGGGAGTCTCAAGTGGAATGAGACCGAGGAGAGCGACAAGATGTTGTTTCCTGTGGACGCGTCCCAGGTGCCTGACGTATTCTTGTACCTGTGTGAGAAGGACGACGAGAAGCGTGTGGCCATCTGCTACAAGCGTTTCCAGGCCAAGGACCTGCTTTCGTCCAAGTTCCAGCGTGAAATGGAGTGGATTGCGCTCGTCGGCGATCGCGCGGTGGGCAAGGCTAAACCACGGGAGGAATTTACTGGCAAGGTTCTAGTGCGTTTGGGCTTCGGCCCCATCGAGACGGCCACAGCTCAGAGCTGGGACCAGAAGGAGATGATCGAGCACGTGAACCACCGCATGCCGTACCAGGTCCGCGTCCGCCTGCGCGAAGCCCGCAACTTGGTGTCACTGCATGCCAGTACCAAGACCATCGTTGCGAGCGCCAGTGTTCAGTGCTGGGACAGTATGCAGAAGACGACCGAAACTAACGGAGAACCCTCTACCTCTCCTGTGTGGGCGCAAACGTTCTGCATGGACGTGAATCTGCCGAATCTACGCTACGCGCCTCAAGTGCTGATCCATATCAAGAACGAGAGCCCGCGCGAGTACATTGGCACGGCAGCTGTGAAGCTTTCAGATGCCGCAGACGGCAGCACTGCGGATGGGAGTGTGACGTTGTGCACTTCTCAAGAACTCAAGCAGAACGAACGCCCCAAGGAGCCCACGCTCAAGTGGCTGCCCGTGGTTTTCAACGGCGACGACGTAGAGACTTCCCACGGCCAGGTCCTCACCTCAGTCGAGCTCATCCGCAAGGCTTTCCCGGATGAAACACTGCCAGATCCAGAGGCGCTGGAGAAGGCCCACATGAATGCGTGAGACCACAACTGGAGTAGGTTGAAGAGAGATGACCTGGAATTTGCTGAATGAAATGAACATGTTGCGTCTGCGAATTATAGCATGCGACTGCTTGTTGTAACTCGTGTGAGTGTATTTTGAACGCTACTCGGTACTGCAGCAATTTATTGTACGACAAGGTGGCGTCGACAAGCTGTGTAGAACAGCATCGCGCTGGTGAGATGTTGTACACGCTTCAAGAAGAACCCCCTCTCCAGTAGATACATGGGGTATGCCGCACCCGATATTTCCCGTAAGCAAAACACACATAACATGCAACATGCAACTCATACCATATCGAGCTTATTAGCTGAGGCGGTCCACCTGTTCATCTCCATGTGCCGCTGAGGAACCTCGTGTGCCAAACTTTCCGATTGTGCTGCCGAAGGCACTGTTATCCCATCGTAATATTTAGAGTTGGTCTTGGATACCAAGTCGTACGTCGCGATACTTTGCATGAACGCAACTGTAGAGCTGCGAGGGCTACCTATCGCTGCCTTGCCGTATGGTGCCACCGACAGCCCGAACGGCAAACGAACTTGTGCCGGGGCGCAAGGACACGGTCCCACCTGCGAGCCTCACTTTCAATTCTCCCCCAGAAGATCACAAAAGGATGAATCTTCGTGCCCTCGCTGCCGACACTTTAGCCTCGCTCGCATCCGTCTCCGGTGGCATCATCGGCCACGACCAAGTCGTTCCGTTCCCGCAGTCCCAGCCCACCACCATCAGTAACAAGGCCGCACTCAAGTTCAAACCGCAGCTCTGGATCAACAATGGCTGCCACCCGTACCCTGTCGTGAACGCTGCGGGTGACACCGGTGGCGGTCTCAAGACCCACGGCTCCTCCGCTGCAGGGTGCAGATGCTCCGGCTACGGTTCGCAGGTCTACGGGCGATCTACCTGGTACAATGGCGTCTGGGCCATCATGTACTGCTGGTACTTCCCCAAGGACGAACCTCAAGACGGCACTGGCCATCGCCACGACTGGGAGCACGTCATCGTGTGGATCGACAACCCTGATGTCGAGAACCCAAAGATCATGGCCATGACGCCGTCCGCACACAGCGGCTACTCCACGTACGCGCTTCCGCCTGCGGATATGGTGGACGGTACGAGCTGTAAGGTCGAGTACACTTCGAGTTGGCTATTCATCGACCACCACCTAGAAGGAACGTCAACTGCAGGGGAGTTCCAGGACCTCATCATGTGGAGTGATCTGACCGACGGGGCGCGCCTCGCGCTAAACACTACGAGCTTCGGCAAGGCCAACACCCCTATGAACGACGGCAACTTCCTACCGAAGATCCAGAAGGCGTACCCGTGGTCGAATGAGCAGCAGGAGCAACAACAGCAAGGACAACAGGACCAGCAGCAACAGCAGGGAGCTTAGTGCTCGAAGGGTAGTGAAGCGACCTACATGCACATACAAACTGTTATTCGATACGTTTACAGGCGTGTCGAGCCAAAACTTACGGAGTACATCTATTACTCACATATGAGTAATGCAGATCAAAGTGGGAAGAAGGACAGGAAACAGGGGACTTAGGATCAAGCTCAATAACATTCACCCCTACAATAACTTCGAAGTAGTTTCCAGGCCAACCTTTCCGAATGGTGTTGTACCTTGTTGGCGTGCAACTTCCGAAGGGTATCGTGTTACTCAATTTTAGGTAAAAAGCTAAAAAAATGGAGTATGTTACGATTCTAAGATCGAATGAATGAATTAGCAAATGCGCACTAAACGTGTCTACACTTCTCACGTCTTCCCGCTTTGTAAGCTTGTCGTTGCTAATACAGTACTACACGGATGGAGCAGAGCTGGTACCAGGTCTGTAGCACTATGCCGTGATGAGTCCGTGTTGTTCTCTGAGAGCTTTGAATGATCAGCGGCACTGCGCTGGACTGGCCTTGAGTGGGTACCCACGCGCTTCGATACACTTCCAATGTTCTGCGGCGAACAATCTCCCCAGATTCTACGCGGCAAGTAGATTAGTTAGAGTGGCATTAGCGGAATACTCAGGAGTCAGCAAAATACTCAGAATTGTGGTATTTCCTTTGAGTAATATACTTTTACAAAGTTAACTCGCACCACCTGCTCGTGCACGACGGCTATCACCTTCGGGTGCAAGACTTGGCCACTTAGTGGCCCACGGTGGTGATGGCGATGACGATCGCGAAGTCCAGCATCTTTCGGTTGTCGCTCGTCCAGATCCTCGAGATGAACCACCACGAGCGCTTGTTGAGTACAAAATTAGCACAAAGCACCTTATTTTTCCGAAGCAAAATGAGCTGGAGAGAACTACACGTATTCGTCTGCATCCGTATCCGGTATGGCGGTGGACTGAAGCGTCCAGCTAGTCGACAGCTTTGGAACACAATGCCTTCCGCGCGAATTCGAGTTCTTCCTTGGGTCCGTTGTAAACGTGAACACCGAAATTATAGCGTAAGTCGGTTCTCAAAGCGATAGACCCAGGAAATACCATGGGTACCCACTACATAATGCCCCTAGTGATCTTATATTTGAGACTCATGCCGGAGTGTTTGCATCCACACTATCTGAAATAGGCTTTGAGGCTACATCTTGTGCCACAGTCGTGCACAAGCAGGTGGACATCGGCTACTAGCGGCGTCCATTTCTTCATCCCCAAAACCCCAAAAATCCCCAAAAGTCAAATCTCAGATTTAGGAACCATGAACCTAACTTTTACTAAGACCCATTATATATCTAGCTTAGAGAAACCAGCCGCGCTGCGCTTGGCTGGGCGCCCCCGCCCGCGCGGGTGTGCTGCGGCTACGCTCCTCACAACCGCTCACCTCCGTTGGTCGGGCGCTATCGCGCCTCTGGGATATTACACCAAAAAAATTAGCCTAATATTTAGTTACCCCAATACTAAGAGTTATTTATTTCTTGGGGACAGTTTGGGGGCGTTTAATTGAGATTTTGGGGAGTAACAAACTGTTTTTATTGAAAGTCCCCAAAATTTGTTGGGGGATTTTAGGGGACTTTGGGTACGTTTTAGGGATGAAGAAAATTCTCCCCTACTAGCAGCCCATGCTGGACCTGACGAACAAACATGAAAGTGTCTTGACCGAACATTGCCAGTTAGTGGCGAATACTGTTGTAATGCTATGATACTGTAGTTTCAAGCATGTCACCAGCCCAGATACATTTCCCTGGGGTGACGGTTTAGAGCCAGCGGTGGTGAAAGCTGCAACGTGGCACACCAGGCGAATCAAGATCTCTGGATAGGGGTTTCAACGTAGCATTGTAGTGTATCGGACGCAGCAGCAGCAAAATCGAATGCGCAAGGAGTTGGCAGCAGAGCACAACAAAACGCCCGGAACAAGCGCTGGACAAGGGGGAACAAGCGGAACTCGGCCCTCCTCCTCTCAAAACAAGGGGTTTAAAGGATAAAAGATTAAGTAATAACCCACCAGTATCTTCGCAATTCGCCACAACTCTTCGTATTGATCCCATGAGAACGAAAGCTCGAGACCAACCTTGAGTAAAATAGTACGCTTTCTTTTCGTGGACACGTACAGACACGAATCTTTTCCGATCCTACACCCGCTGCAACACCCGCTGTATTACACTACAAGCAGATGCTACCGAGGAAGTAAGGCGAAAGTATTCTTTCAACAAAACAAATTGACCCGAGGCCAACAAATTTTATGCAAGTCGGATACCGAACGTGTACATGTACACGTACGTACCTGTCGCTTCATCGATCCTTACAAGACGATAGGCAAGATTGTAGACCGACCTCGCGCTATGTGGCTCCGACTCGGAGCCCGGAGACCCTTCCAAAGCAAGAACAATCACTTTTACTTTTTCTTCTCACTGCAGACGGCAATGAACCTCCGCGCTATCGCCGCTGTCACTGCTGCCTCGCTGATATCCGTCGAGGCGGGCGTTATTGGCCACGATCAAGTGGTTCCGTTCCCGCAGTCTGCCGCTACGTCCGCCGCCAACATCGCCGCCCTCAAGTTCAAGCTCCAGATCTTCATCAACAACGGCTGCCACCCGTATCCTGCCGTGAATGCTGCGGGAGACACGAGCGGTGGACTCAAGCCTAGCGGGTCTGTCAATGCCGGGTGCAAGGGATCTGGTTACGGGTCGCAGGTGTACGGCAGGTCAACGCTATACAACAACAAGCACGCGATCATGTACTCGTGGTACTTCCCCAAGGACAACCCCGTGACTGGCCTGGGCCACCGCCACGACTGGGAGCACGTCATCGTGTGGATCGACAACCCGGCGTCGAGCAACGCCACCATCTTGGCCATGACTCCGTCTGCGCACAGCGGCTACTCGACGTACGCGCCTCCGCCCGCCACCATGGTGGACGGCACCAGCGTCAAAGTCGAGTACACGTCGAGCAAAGTCGTCATCAACCACCACCTGGAGGGCACGTCGACTGCAGGAGAGACCCAGAACCTCATCATGTGGGAGGATATGACGGACGCTGCACGGTACGCGCTCAACACCACAGACTTTGGCAGTGCCAACGTCCCCATGAAGGACGGTAACTTCATTTCGAAGCTGGGCAAAGCGTACCCGTGGAAGTGAAAACGACACGGCAACTTTAACTCAAAAAGTGACAACAATTCCAGTTTGTTGAAAAATAGGTTTGAAATGTTTGAAAAATGAACATAAGAGCAGGTAAAAAGACTCACTGAGTTCATTTGATTTTCACTTTAAAAAAAACTTACACATGCACACGAACGATTGTCAAAACGGCCACGCCCTGTCGAGCTTACCAACGAAATTTCCGTCGTTCATCGGCACGTTCGCGTCGCCGAAGCTTACTTCGTTCAGGGCTCTGCGCGCCAAGTCACTCATCTGGTCCCACATGATCAAGTCCTGGAAATCGCCGCCCTCCGTCGTCACGTCCGTGGCGTGGTTCATGGGGTAGTTGCTCTCGTAGTTGACCTTGATGCTCGTGCCGTCCAGCGTGTCGGCATTCGGTGGGGAGTACTTCGAGTAGCCGCTATGTGCTGACGGCGTGACCGCCAAAATGATCGGGTCCGGAACGTCCGGGTTGTTGATCCACACAATGACGTGCTCCCAGTCGTGGCGGTGGCCCAGGCCAGTCGACGGCGAGTCCTTGGGGAAGTACCACGAGTACATAATGGCCCAGACGTCTCTGTGCCAAGTGGAGCGACCGTAGACCTGAGAACCCCAGCCAGATCCCTTGCAGCCAGCGCTGGGAGCTCCTGATGTCTTCAGGCCGCCGCTGGTCTCGCCTGCGTCATTGACTGCAGGGTACGGGTGGCATCCGTTAGTGACGTGCAGTTGGGGCTTGAACTTCACGGCGGCCCTCTCGGAAATCGTGACAGGCTCGGGCTGGGCAAATGGCCTCACTTGGTCGTGGCTGATGGTGGTGGGCTGCCAATGCTGCTGTTGCTGCTGTTGTTCTTGGGCTTGAACCGTGGCCAGAGCGGCGACAGTCGCGACCAGGAAAGTGGCTAGCTTCATCGCAGAGGCTTGGTGTTGGGGAAGGAGTGTGGTCGACTGGGCGAATCTGAAACTGCCTGTCACCGTCGGACAGCAAGATGTATAGAGCAACTTGCAGACCGATGCAGCGAGCAACAGCAGGAGGGACAACGCGCAGCATCATTAGGATATTTTAGTTGACAGAGAAACCACAAGGCGCGCCCTACAGATTGGCAAAACCTCCCCCATCTCACGGAATTTTCACTTGCCAGACACTTTACACGTTTCTTCTTTGGTTACTCACGGACGTCGTTTAGGCGTGCATCGCCTTATTCCCATAAACTGATTTGTCGATATACATGTACTGCACAAGTATTAGTAAGAGTAGTCTATCCCATCGGCTGGTGTAGGATCAAGCTGCACATTGGAGTTTTCTTGCCCATGTACTTTGGGCGGGTTGATGTCTTGGAGCAGGACAGGTTCCCAACGCCGTACAAAATTTTAAGGTTAACTTAACATCATCGTAAGTACCGCGGTGTGAGCGTGAGCGAGCAACAGGTGGTTTGCAGGATTACAAAAAATTAATCTCTCTACACGGTTGCATTGCACAACCTTTAGTAAAATGTTACTGCATCCCCATCAGAAGAAGTGATCTTGATATATCGACGACTAAGGCGCTGCTGCGTAGTTACACCGTCGGCGAGAGCAGCTGCGAATTGCTATGCAATGGGCCAACGTGGCAATGGTAAGACATGGCCCTTGTGTGTAGTGTTCTTGCGAAAAATTGCTGTTGCGGCTTCATGTGAGGGACATTCGTCTCGCCAGCCATGTAGCACGCGTGGTAGTTGACGATGACGATGCCACGTTTGATGTATTGCATGTATTTTCGTCCTTAGTTTATTGCTGCTGCGCGCTAAGTTTTGGATCCGAGCAGCCGTGGAAGAGTGCGAGGAGGTGGCCGCGACTAGCGCCGCCACGGAGCCCGCAAACCCTTCCGCGAGCGAGAGAGCTGAGGCCCGCAAGGTCGCTTCTCGTTTTCTTGGCGACCCAATGATAATTAATAAGAATCCGCACGGACACAAAGAAGCTTTCTAAGCATTTCTTATGCAATTTTAATCTTAACACTGCATTGAAGCACGTAGGCATGCGCTTTTGCTCAACAAAAGGTAAATATGCCCATGTTCCTATGGTCTAACCAATAAATAGTCGAGCTACGTTACGTACCGGTTACGTTTCAAAGCACACGCGGTCTTGCCCGCCGCAGCAAGTTGAAAACGAGCTATATCTCAGGATAGGGAGCGCCAAACGCAGACACAGTCGTTGTGCTTACGGATGAGCAAAGACACATAATTCAATAAATATTGTAGATACGGGCACTTCATTCTATCACCCGAGTCTTCTTCATGTGTATGCACCTCCTCAGCGAATCATTCTCGTTGGCAACGAGGCAGCCAAGAGGCGAGCCACACTCACAACGTTCAGTGCTAATGTCCCAAGCAGATGGCTCGAGAATGAACGCCACCTGCGTGGCAATGCCCCCATACGATGCCCCTCTGGCCTTCGTATTGGATTTTCAACCCTGTCGACGGCGTCAGTTTACCTGGCCATTGTTACACTTGCCCACAGCGTCCAATGACACGCCTGCTGCCAATGCGAATGTGACTCCTGCTCATAATTCTCGGTGGGCTCCAATTGTGATGGCGTCGGAGCCGCGCGTCTGCGAGCTCGGCGACTTGCGCGTGAAGCTAAATCACAGGAGGTATATGGCAGGCGATCTGCTCCGGGGTCGAGTTCTCTTTCGAGCGACCAAGTGTGTGAAGAGTTCCGACTTTGTCGTTCGCCTAGAGGGCCGAGAACACATTTCGTGGCTGGAGCATCGCGCTAGAAGAAGGCACAACAAAGACGTTCTCCAGGAACAGGTACGCATCGTTGCCGTAAGTTAGTTTGAATCCTTCCGCGTAGACTTTAATTAACATCTTTGTGGTCTTTTTGCCGACAGGTTTCGCTACTGGACGCTTCATCAGCGTTCCGACCTGGAGAGTACGAGGTTCCGTTCAGCTTCCAGCTACCGGCATCCCTTCCAAGCTCGTTTCAGATGAAAGACCGACAATTAGTCGACTTGGGGAGCATGAAGTCCTCCATCACGTACAAGGTTCGCGCCACGATACGCATCGACGGCGCACTCCACCCGTACATCGAAGGCTCTTGCCCATTTATCGTGCATCGCCCACCTCCAGACAGCCTCATGCAGCCAGTCGAGCGATCTTCATCGGAAAAGATCCGCGTGTTTCGAGTCTTCTCGCGCGGCATTTGTACGCTATCCGCTTCACTGGATCACGACGAGGTGACTGCCGGTGACATGGTGACGGTGTTCACTAGCGTGAAGAACGAGACGTCCAAGGACATGACGGGGATCTCGGTGCAGCTCGTCGAAGACCTGGCGGTGGACGTCCCCTTCCGCACGCAGAAGCGAGGCTCGACTGTCCTGTGTCGACGAGACTTCCCAGGAGTCCGAGCTAGACGTCAGGCGGACCGAGCTCTGAGCTTGAACTTGGCCACCGAGACGCCGTGGAGCTTCGAGTCCATTAATCCGACCATGGCGTGCAACTTCGTCCAGTGGAAGTACCGACTCGTTGTCACGTGCAGCTTTCGCCTTTGTTCAAGCGTGAAGGTCGAGTTCCCCGTGACGGTGTCGTGTCCTAGGAGTGCTGGCAGGATGTCGATGGTTAGACTCCCAGGACCATTCTCGTCTCCTCTAGGCGTCGAGGACGTGCCCTTAGGCCCAAGAAGCTTGCCTCAACTCTCTCGACTCAGCCAGAGCTTTCTAGAAAGGAGCGCCTTATCCTACGCGCATTAGTACTCGAGGCGTAGTTAGGGTGTGCAAGCTTATTGTACTCCTCTAAATAGAAAACCTATTGCTGGAGAAGTATCCCCTTAATTCTGACAAGACTTGTAGGTGTGTAGGTGTCGAATCGGAATGTGGTTGAAGGAGACAAGGTCCCTACTAGGGACTCCCTAGTGCAACGCGTTGTGCCTCAAGTCGAAGCCGCAGCGTAACGCGTGGCCAGGTTTACCCCGTGACGATGTTCCTGAGCTTGCAGCTGCAACGGTCCGGCGGTAGTTGAAGTTTTGCGCACAGAGTGACCCAGTGTGTGATACATGTGGGACACATAAATAGAATATTGCAGTAGTGATCTAAGTGTATTGTATCGAAAGACCCACGTCAACGCGTATGTGTTTCCAAAGGTATTTTCCGTCTGCATGGTCGCGGTCCGCCCAAGCAGCCGCTTCAACCACAGCCTGCATAATGCCACGCACTTGCTGGGCTCCACACAGGTCCCAACGTAGCTGAGAGCCCATTCTGCTATTGACCAGCAAAAGCTCAAGTGACCCCCCTCTCCGTAAAGATGGCCGTCAAGTTCCTGAACCAGGGCGCCAAGATCCAGGAGTTCACCGTGGGCGGCCGCAACCTCGTGCTGGGCTTCCCCACGCCGGAGCTCTACATCCAGCACTGCGGCCCGCACTTCGGCGAGACCGTGGGCCGCATCGCCAACCGCGTGTCGGGCGCCAAGGTGGAGCTCAACGGCAAGTCCTACGACCTCATCGCCAACGACGGCGTCAACTCGCTGCACGGCGGCAACACGTGGGGGCTCAAGGACTTCGAGGGCCCCTTCGAGGTCAAGAACCACGAGGGCAAGGACGCCGTGCAGTACAAGCTCGTGAGCCCCGACGGAGACTCGGGATTCCCCGGCACGGTCGAGTTCACGGTCACGTACACGCAGACGACGAGCACGACGGAGAACGGCAAGGAGCTCGTGGAGCTGGAGGCCGAGTACGAGGCGCAGCTGGTCGGCCCCGAGGACGTCAAGGAGACGGCCATCAACATCACGAACCACAGCTACTTCAACCTGTCCGACCGCGAGACCATCGACGGCACGGAGGTGACGCTCGCCTCGGACCAGTACCTCGTGCCGGACGAGGGCAACATCCCCACGGGCGCCATCGAGAGCTTCCCGGGCATCAAGGCGCACGAGAAGTTCACGCTCGGCGTCAAGGAGCCCAACGTGGACCACTGCTTCCTCATGAACCACGACTCCAAGAGCATCCCGCTCGACACGCGCAGCCTGCCGCTGCAGCTGCTGGTCACGGCCGAGCACCCGGACACCAAGATCCACCTCGAGGTGCTCAGCACGGAGCCCGCCTTCCAGTTCTACACGGGCTTCTGGAACGACGCCCCCGCCGTGGCCGGCCAGCCCGCTCGCGGATCGCGCTCGGGCTTCGCCGTCGAGCCTGGCCGCTTCGTCAACGCCATCAACACGCCCGAGTGGCGCAACCAGATGCTGCTGCCCAAGGGCGAGAAGTTCGGCAGCCGCATCGTCTACCGCGCCTGGGCGGCCTAAGCGTCGAGTTTGATCGACGCTTGACCAAGGACTTTCGTGCCGGGTGGCGATGGATATGAGCAGCGGGCACAACTACAATCTGAGTAGAGCCCTTGGTGTACGGATATGCGTGAGTAAATACAAATTTTGTGATTCAAAAGGGAGTATTTGTTCGACTTTGGACGCCCCGATGTCGTCGACGCACACGACCACGTGCCCCCGGTCATGGTGGAGGCCCAGTCCCGAGATCGGAGGGTGCTTGGGGAAGTACATGTACTACTGGTATGGATACCACGAGTGCATGATAGCCGTTGTACCGTACAACTTGCACGTCGTTATACGGCCGTAGATTTGGCTGCCATACCAGACCCCTTGCAGCCAGCGCTAAATAAGCCCGCGGGCTTGCGTGTTGCCGTCCTTGTCCTCGCTGGTCCTGCCAGCTTCCAATCGAGTCGAGGTTGGATATCCACGGATGCATGAAGCGCCAGCACTTGGGTAGCATGTTGAAGTTGCACTGGTTGACGCATTATATGTGGGTCACACCATAATTCTGAATTATTATTCTGTTCAAATTCCCAAATAGCAATTATTGGAGATGATGTCGGAGCGCAAGCGGCGGCGGCTGGACGAAGACGCCCGGCGTCTGGAGCTGTGCGCGGCCGACCTGCGCGAGCTGGGCGCCGCCATCGGCTCGTGCGCGTTCCGCTTGCCCTCGGAGAACGTGTCGGTGCCGCTGCAGCGCTCGCGCGCGGCGTCCAAGCCTCCCAAGCCGGCAGCAAGTTCCGGCCGCTCTTCGTCGCGCTCGCTGTACTCGGTGGTGTCCAGCTCGGCGTACGCGGCCAAGACGAACGCGCAGAGCCGGCAGGAGACCTGGCAGGAGGCGCTGCAACGACTGGCGGCCGAGCTGGACGCGCCGCGCGCGCAGAAGGAGGCGGTGGGGCGCTGCGAGCGGCTGCGCAGACGCTTCGAGGCGCTGAGCGACGCCGTGCGGCTGTGCCAGGACAAGCTGCGGCGCGCCGGCGACGAGGTGGCGCTGCAGGACCGCGTGGAGAGCCAGCTGGCGCAGGAGGAGACGGCGTGGGAGCAGCAGATGCAGACGCGCGAGCAGCGCGTGGCCGAGCGCGAGGTGGAGCTGCATGCGCTGCAGGAGGAGCGCGCGGCGGACGAGGCCGGCGACATAGCGGCGGCAGCTGCGGACGAAGAGAAGGAGGACGAGGAGAAGAAGCAAGAGGATGCCGATACAGAAGAAGACGCAGAGGTGGATGAAGATGCAGAGCAGGCGCGCGCGGAGCTGCGCGAGGCGCTGGCCCTGCGCGCCGAGGAGAAGCGGGACATCCAGGCGGCTATTGACTCCCTGCAGCGCAAACGCGCCAGGCGCAGCGCCGCGCTGGCTGAACAGAGGAAGAAACTGCAGCAACGGCAAGAGCAGGAGGAGGCGGAGAACGTGGAGGCGGATGCCGCCGCAGCCGCGCGGCAGCAGGTGCTGAGGGAGCTGCGCGACGAGAAGGAGGCACTGCAGACGGATATCATCGCGGCGGAGGAGCTGGAGGAGAAACTCGAGGAGAACGTCCGGGACCTGCCGGCGCTCAAGGACGAGCTGCAGCGCGCCAAGGCAGAGCGCGCGCAGGTGCAGGCGCAGGTGGACTCGCTGCGGCTGGAGCTGGCGCGGCGCAAGCGCAAGATGCGGCACATGGTGGACGTGCAGCTCCTGACGGCGCGCGACACGAACCCGCCAACTCTGCGTGAGGAGGCAGTGCTGCTGCACTTGCTGTACGAGCACGAGGGCGAGATGGGCGTGAACGAGCTCAAGCAGGAGGCGAGTGCGGTGCTGGAGGAGCACGGCAAGCCGAACGGCAACGGCGTGGTGATCCGCGCGCTGTACTCGTTGGTAGCGAATGGCGTCGTGCAGATTGACCGGTCGTACGGCAACGGGCTGGTCACGTCACTGCTGGTTTGATTTATTTGTCGAGTACGTTATTGAGCCTAATAGCAAGTACGATGCGTTTGCACACTCTAACTCTAACAACGGCTAATGCGCGTAGGATAAGGCGCTCCTTTCTAGAAAGCTCTGGCTGAGTCGAGGAGTTGAGGCAAGCTTCTTGGGCCTAAGGGCACGTCCTCGACGCCTAGAGGAGACGAGAATGGTCCTGGGAGTCTAACCATCGACATCCTGCCAGCACTCCTAGGACACGACACCGTCACGGGGAACTCGACCTTCACGCTTGAACAAAGGCGAAAGCTGCACGTGACAACGAGTCGGTACTTCCACTGGACGAAGTTGCACGCCATGGTCGGATTAATGGACTCGAAGCTCCACGGCGTCTCGGTGGCCAAGTTCAAGCTCAGAGCTCGGTCCGCCTGACGTCTGGCTCGGACTCCTGGGAAGTCTCGTCGACACAGGACAGTCGAGCCTCGCTTCTGCGTGCGGAAGGGGACGTCCACCGCCAGGTCTTCGACGAGCTGCACCGAGATCCCCGTCATGTCCTTGGACGTCTCGTTCTTCACGCTAGTGAACACCGTCACCATGTCACCGGCAGTCACCTCGTCGTGATCCAGTGAAGCGGATAGCGTACAAATGCCGCGCGAGAAGACTCGAAACACGCGGATCTTTTCCGATGAAGATCGCTCGACTGGCTGCATGAGGCTGTCTGGAGGTGGGCGATGCACGATAAATGGGCAAGAGCCTTCGATGTACGGGTGGAGTGCGCCGTCGATGCGTATCGTGGCGCGAACCTTGTACGTGATGGAGGACTTCATGCTCCCCAAGTCGACTAATTGTCGGTCTTTCATCTGAAACGAGCTCGGAAGGGATGCCGGTAGCTGGAAGCTGAACGGAACCTCGTACTCTCCAGGTCGGAACGCTGATGAAGCGTCCAGTAGCGAAACCTGTCGGCAAAAAGACCACAAAGATGTTAATTAAAGTCTACGCGGAAGGATTCAAACTAACTTACGGCAACGATGCGTACCTGTTCCTGGAGAACGTCTTTGTTGTGCCTTCTTCTAGCGCGATGCTCCAGCCACGAAATGTGTTCTCGGCCCTCTAGGCGAACGACAAAGTCGGAACTCTTCACACACTTGGTCGCTCGAAAGAGAACTCGACCCCGGAGCAGATCGCCTGCCATATACCTCCTGTGATTTAGCTTCACGCGCAAGTCGCCGAGCTCGCAGACGCGCGGCTCCGACGCCATCACAATTGGAGCCCACCGAGAATTATGAGCAGGAGTCACATTCGCATTGGCAGCAGGCGTGTCATTGGACGCTGTGGGCAAGTGTAACAATGGCCAGGTAAACTGACGCCGTCGACAGGGTTGAAAATCCAATACGAAGGCCAGAGGGGCATCGTATGGGGGCATTGCCACGCAGGTGGCGTTCATTCTCGAGCCATCTGCTTGGGACATTAGCACTGAACGTTGTGAGTGTGGCTCGCCTCTTGGCTGCCTCGTTGTCATCGAATCGTGGAGGGCATGTAGAAGTCTCAGGTACCAATTCGCTCTCTGGATACATTATTTCTGAGGTTTTCGAAACGGAGCTGCCGTACGAGTGCAAAAGCGAGCTACATGCTGGTCCTCTATCAGTTTTACGCTACAGTTAAGAAGAAACTACATGTGCTGCGATCTTATCCTTATCTCATTCAAAACACGAACGGTAGTTGTCAAGAATGCCCAATCGAAACAGTTGCGCTTGCTTGGATAACTTTATCAAAGGTTTTGTACGACAATAGTTCCCCCCCGTGAATTACGCGTAGTAAGCGTTGCCGAGCTTCATCTGGAAGTTTGCGTCCTTCATCGGCACATTGGCGTCGCCGAAGTCCGTGTTCTCCAGCGCCGTGCGTGCTGTGTCCGTGAGTTGGTCCCACATAATCAGGTCCTGCGTCTCACCAGCATCCGATGTGCTGTCGAGGGCGTGATTCACGACCAGCCAGCTCGACGAGTAGTCCACCTTGGCGCTGTAGCCGTCAATGGTACCGGACTCTGGCGGGTAGTAAATGTTGTATCCGTTGTGGGCCGACGGGGACACAGCAATGATCGACGGGCTGGCGAGCGTGATGTCGTCGACCCACACGACCACATGCTCCCAGTCGTGGCGGTGGCCCAGTCCCGAGATCGGAGAGTCCTTGGGGAAGTACCACGAGTACATGAGAGCGTAGACGCCATTGAACGTCGTGATGCGGCCGTAGATCTGGCTGCCGTACCCGGACCCCTTGCAGCCGGCGCTAGATGAGCCCGTGGGTTTGAGTCCCCCACTCGTGTTGCCGTCCTTGTCGACGGCTGGGTAGGGGTGGCAGCCGGATCTGCGGCTTGAACTTGATGCCTGCCGCCTACTCCGCTGTCGAAGCTGTGGGCTGAGCGAATGGAACGACCTGGTCGTGCGAGATCACGTCGGCTTGGGTGAGAGCGAGTGAGGCTGCGGCCGCAGTGAAGAACGCACGGAGGTTCATGGTCGAGAAGGAGGAGGCTTGGGCACTTGGAGGCGAATTGCAAAAGTGTGTTCGAAGATACCAAGGGGGTTTTAATCTCTCGACGTTGCGCTCGACTGGCGAGATTCAACGAGATCACCACATCGCATCTTGGTGGACGTCTGCAAGTGCTACAGGATAGGCTAGGAGCGTGAGCAATGGTGGAGTGGCGGCACAGAAGCAGGCTCGCCTCCACCTTCGATCAGGCTGCCAGCAGTTAAGCACTTCTAACAAGGGGCGTCTTAGGTGAAGCATTCGTTGCTCTGAGCATTGCTCTCGATACAGTACATGTAGTGGAGGGGTCTTGCAAATCCTTCGAGATGTTGATGTTGAAGTCACATTCGCAGAGCTCACAGCAGCAGCTTCCAATGGTGGCATTCAGGAACCAAAACCTAGTGCTCCTGGCCCACAACCGGCAGACATCACAGCCATGCACGGAAGTGTAGCGCAGTCGACTACAGTCTGTACTCCACAGGAAGCGTCTGGTCCACGACAGTGTCCATGGCTGCCTCGGATCACCAGGATGCCCTACACATCGCCCCAGGGACCAGATTCATGAAAATGCCTGCCTCGTCCGCAGGCGCTGATTAACCCTTAATAATGTATGTGCGGCATCTTGGTGATCCCCTTCAAGCTCACTCTGCAATTTGCGCCAAGCCCCGCATCTTTTAACCCCAAGGACATCGACTCGCACCATGAATCTCCGACGTCTCGTCGTCGCGGCTGTGGCTTTCCTCACCGCCTCGCACGCTTCCGTCATCGACCACGACCAGGTCGTGCCGTTCGCACAGCCCACACCGACCTCGACGTCTCAAACCGCTGCGGTCAAATTCAAGCCCCAGCTCCACATCACGAACGGCTGCCACCCGTACCCTGCTGTCGATGCGGACGGCAACACCAGCGGTGGTCTCAACCCGACGGGGTCGTCCAGCGCTGGCTGCAAAGGCTCGGGCTACGGCAGCCAGATCTACGGACGCTCGACGTGGTACAACGGCGTCTGGGCCATCATGTACTCCTGGTACTTCCCCAAGGACTCGCCGGCGTCAGGCTTTGGCCACCGCCACGACTGGGAGCACATCGTGGTCTGGCTGAACAACCCCGCGGTGACCAGCCCGGAGCTCCTCGCGGTCTCCACGTCGGCTCACAGCGGGTACACCACCTACTACCCGCCCAGTTCGAGCTACCTGGACGGCAACAGCGCCAAGATCGACTACTACAACGTGCTGCTGATCAACCACGCGTTCCGCATGACGTCGGACTCGGGCGAGACTCAGGATCTGATCATGTGGGATCAACTGACCGACGCTGCGCGGACGGCACTCGAGAACACGGACTTTGGTGACGCCAACGTGCCATTCAAGGATGCCAACTTTGAGACCAAACTAGCGAACGCATGGTACAAGTAAATAGCTGGTTAATACTGAAAGCCAACTTCAACAGCTACTCTTGCATGTGCATGTAGTTGTAGTTGCCGAGTCCTGTGAGGATGGAGGCGACCAGAGCTAAACTTTACATGGCACTGGTCCAGACTTCAACGCGGCCATCTTGATGAGCTGTCACTTGAGGCAAATCGGCACTGCACTGGTGTCCTATCCACGGTGGATTTCGCGTCAGTGCGGGAAGCCCAAGGCAACAGTCAGAATCGACCGCTTTGCTCAAACTTGGAGGCCAAAAGCTACCTAGCATATATATGTGAATTTGAGATGAGTGCCAGTACTCCTAGCCTCGGAGTCCTTACAACAACACTATTTTCTCGGCCGAATCGACAACCTTCGCTTTGCTGGAGCGTGAGTGATCCCTATTTCACTGTTCGCTTTGCGAGGTGTTCCACGCGACTGATTGCTCCTTGTCGTCCATCATGACATGCCTACCCACCGAACGGCTCAACGAGGTGATTGCCCCGCCTTTTCTTGCTTACCTCCTTTGACTCACAGATTCAACAAGCCTTTCCCGCCCAAGAGGCTGCACGACCTACGTGAATGCTATGCTGCCTCAAAGCTTTGTGCTCTAGATCGTGGAGCTCTATCATTTCCCAACTCGCTCCGTCCTGCACACAACAAAACAAGCTCCTCATCTGACCATGAACCTCCGCCCTGCACTCCTCGCTACGCTGGCTTCATTCGCGTACGTGAGCGCCAGCGTTATCAACCACGACCAGGTCGTGCCATTCACCCAGCCGACGCCTACGACCGCTCTCCAACAAGCGGCCGTCAAGTACAAGCCTCAAATCCACATCAGCAACGGCTGCCACCCGTACCCTGCCGTGGACAATAACGGCAACACGAGCGGCGGGTTGAATCCTACCGGCAGCGAGAGCGCCGGGTGCAAGGGCTCCGGCTACGGCACTCAAATCTACGGTCGCGCCGTCAAGTACCAAGGTGTCTACGCCTTCATGTACTCGTGGTACATGCCCAAAGACGAAACCTTGACCGGGCTGGGGCACCGCCACGACTGGGAGGCGTGCGTTGTCTGGGTCGACGACATCGCTGCGTCCAGTCCGAAGATCGTCGCGCTGTCCGCTTCAGCGCACAGCGGATACAACAAGTACTACCCGCCGAGCTCCTCCTACTTCAGTGGCAACAGCGCCAAGATCGACTACTCGTCCAGCTACGTGGTCATCAACCACGCGCTGTCGGCCACGTCAACTGCGGGCGAGACGCAGCCTCTGATCATGTGGGACCAGCTCACGGACGCGGCCCGCAGGGCACTGGAGGACACGGACTTTGGCGACGCCAACGTGCCGTTTAAGGATGCCAACTTCCAGACCAAGCTCGGCAACGCCTACTACGCTTAACGTTGACTCAGGCTTTTAACCTGTCTCGCATACTTGACGGACGGTGCAGCATTTGAATGTGACGACTTTGTGAATCTCGTTCGCTAATCGCGCCCTGGTCTTGGCAGTTTGTAATGCGCCAGGATCCATGGCGTTGAACCTTCCGTTAGCCTCGCCGTCTCCACGTTTTTGGCGCTTCCGTGACGTCGACTTTGTCGTTCTACTCTACATTGTAGAGTGCACAAACGAGCAGCAAATCGTACGATGTAGCAAGGGGCAACCGTGTTTTTATTTTGTAGATTCCGATGGGGAAACCAGGCCCGAGGTGTTGTTTCACTGAGGCTTTGCTTTACCTTGATGACACTCTTGTTAGGCGAAACGGAGACTGCAAGCTTAGTCATGGGGAATCTAAGCTGTGCACGCTCACAGTACATGCACACGTACTCTGCAATGGGCTTCGCTAGTCGCGATGGAGGCGATAACCTTTCGTTGTGACGGTGCCATCCTTATCATCCCACGCCCGGTCTTTGGCGGAGGTGAGCTTCAACAGCTGTGGCAACTTCACGCCCGCCCGCCACACGGACGATATGCTTGGCATCAAGCACCATGCAGCAGAATCTGCCTCGACGGGGATACAATGGAGCTGACAGTCAGCTCCGAACTGCTGCGCTCACTATAGAGCTCATTATCGCTTTTGCAGCGTCGCCAGCAGTCTTCTCGCTTCCTCTTCACCACGGTTCGCAACACCATGAACCTCCGCGCTGTTGCTGCTGCTTCACTCGCCGCTCTTGTCGGCATCGACGCTGCAGTTATCGCCCATGACGCTGTTGTGCCGTTCCCGCAGCCAACGCCAAACACCACCATCCAGACCGTCGCTGTCAAGTTCAAACCCCAGATCTACATCAACAACGGATGCCACCCGTACCCTGCAGTCGATGAAGACGGCAACACCAGCGGCGGCTTGGAGCCCACGGGTGCAAGGGATCTGGTTATGGCAGTCAGATCTACGGCCGCGCTGTGGAGTACGAAGGCGTCTACGCCTTCATGTACTCCTGGTACATGCCCAAGGACGAGACGTTGGACGGACAGGGACACCGTCACGACTGGGAGAACTGCGTCGTGTGGCTGGACTCTCTCGACAACCCGAGTATTGTTGCGCTTTCCGCCTCCTACCACAGCACGTACCTGTACTACTACCCTCCCGACTCGGACTACCTGGACGGCAACAGTGCTAAGATCGAGTACTCGACGAGCTGGGTCATCCTTGACCACTCGCTGTCGGCGACGTCGACTGCTGGCGAGACCCAGGACTTGATCATGTGGGACCAACTAACCGACGCAGCTCGCACAGCACTGGAAGACACGGACTTCGGTGACGCCAACGTGCCGTTCAAGGAGGCCAACTTCGAGACGAAGCGTGCCAATGCGTACTACGCGTAGACCTTGCATCTGCAATGGTGGCGTCTTGAGTTAATGCGTCGTATTCAACGGAGTGGAGGATGGCTGCGAATGTTGGAGACCGTAAGGGAAGGGTAAGATGATTTGTCGTCGTACAGCATCGACGCAAGTTGAGTATTGATGCGTCGTCGTGCAGCACCGATGCAAGTTGAGTACATGTACATAATCTTTGATGTGTACATGTATGAAGCTCTTTGCGTATTATAGAAGTGTGTTTGTTGCACGCTGTGGACTAAAGCCACTCGACCATCGCGGCAGACACGAAAACCATGTACTGTACCCGTAGAGTCTAGTGTCAGAACGATTTTTTCTCAAAGCACGCGTTGAGTGATCCGGGAGTCAAGAATACAGTAGGTAATCGCCAACGGGGGGTCGACATCGAATCCTTTGACTTGGAAAGCACATCCCAAACTCAATCCTTAGTAATTCTCGCTCGAACAGAAAATTGAAGTTATCATCTCTGATGGCGAACGTTTATGGCTCAGCTTGGCTTTGGGTCGCTGCGGCGATTTGCGTTCTGCTCCTCGAACTGACTTCCAGACTGGAAGTTCCAGCTCTTCGCTTACACTCGTTTTACCGCGCGCACTATCGAAATTCCTCTCACGAGAGATGAAGGGCAGCCCCGCACTCTTCGCAGCCCTCCTTGCTGCATGCGCCTCGCAGGCTCATGCGGGTGCCGTTATCAGTCACGACCAAGTGGCCCCCTTCGCGCAACCTGAGCCCGTCACGATCTCTGAGAAGGCTGCGGTCAAGTTCAAGCCCCAACTGCACATTTCCAACGGATGTCACCCGTACCCCGCCGTGAACGAAGCAGGAGACACCGATGGCGGTCTATCGAACACTGGGGCACCCAGTGGCAAGTGCAAAGGCTCAGGTCTTGGCTCGCAGGTCTACGGACGCTCAGGCTGGCACAAGGATGTGTGGACCATCATGTACGCGTGGTACTTCCCCAAGGACATGGCGTCTTTCGACCTAGGCCACCGCCACGACTGGGAGCACGCCGTCATTTGGATCGACAACCCTGACGTAGCAGAACCCAAGATCTTAGGCGTCTCCGCTTCGTCGCATGCTGGCTACGAAAAGGTCACTACCATCCCGGCGGGCTCATTGAATGGTACCAGTGTGCTACTGAACTACGAAAGTACGTGGCCTGTGGATCACGAACTGCGCTTTACGACGAAGGGCGGAGAGTACCAACCGCTGATCATGTGGACCCAGTTGACGGATGCGGCCAGGGTGTCCTTGAGTACGACGGACTTCGGTAGTGCGCTGATGCCGATGACGGACTTCTGTTCATGAGTCTTCGGGAGCGCCGCCAATAGATGCACATGGACGAGGAGAACGTGTGGACACATCCGCCGATGACTCGGAGGATCCGACGGCAACAGGAGAGCCGGCGGCAGCCGGGCTCTGGGTACACCAATGACTGGTCAGGGAGACCCATATATACTGAGATCAAGTCAAGCGGAAACCGGGAGTAATCCGTCTGATGAGAGGCACCAACGAGCACAAGGAGAACAAGAAGGAAAGCAGGAGGGGAAGACTAGAGAGTAGTTTGAGAGACGATAACATTTAATCTCACTTCGGAATTTGCCCCCTCAACCACAAGCTACAAACCAACAGGTTAACAGCCGCAACAAGCTCAAGCCCTCCCCGACGACCGACATGACGACGTCCAGCAAGAAGGCCGAAGTCATCTTGGGAAGTGACAATTACTTCCACTGGGAGTTCGCGATGCGTATGACGCTCGCGAGGAAGGGGCTGCTGACGCACGTCCAAGTGGTGAAGGACCCGACGGAGATGACGGAGGCCTGGATGCTCAACGACATGAAGGCGCTCGGTCTGATCGCTCAAGGCGTGGCTGTGGAACATCACACGAAGATTCAGTCGGCGACGTCGGCTATCCAAGCCTGGAATACTCTACGCGAGTTCTACAACCGGACGACGATGCATAATCGGGTCACGATGACTCGTCGGCTCCACGAGTTCAAGATGGAGGACGGTGCGACGATGGCGAAGCACCTGGACAAGTTCGACGAGCTCATCGTGGGCCTTCAGACGCTTGGAGAGCCCTCGATGACTCCCGACAACTCGTCATCCTGCTAAGCAGCTTGCCGGCGGAGTATGAGTTGATCGCATCGGATTTCGGAGCTGCGGCGGTGACCAGTGTGTATACGTCAAGGGCGAGAAGGGCAGGTTCGTGTACGTCTGCCTGTACGTGGACGATATGATCATCGCAGCCAAGACGAGCAGCGAGATCCAGGAAGTCAAGGTGGCGCTCAAGAATGCGTTTAAGATGAAGGAGTTGGGCGAGGCCAAGTTCATTCTCGGTATGGATATCGACCATGACTCATCGGCGAAGACTCTCATCATCAAGCAGACTCGATACATTGATGATGTGGTGAAGCGGTTCAACCAGCAGGACGCCAAGGTGGTGGTGAACCCGTGCGAGTCGGGCATGAAGTTGTCGAAGACTCAGTCGCCGATGACTCAGAAGGAACGTGAGGAAATGCAGGCGAAGCCCTACGGAGCACTCATTGGCTGTTTGCTGTACATTACAACGTGCACCAGACCTGATGTGGCGTACATCGTGACCCAGTTGTCGCGCTTCCCCGAGAACCCCGGGCAGCAGCACTGGAAGGCTGCCATCCGCGTGCTCAGGTACCTGAAGAGCACCCGAGACATCGGCATCGCCTACAATGGGAACGCGAAGAAGGTCGAGGTGACGGCGTACACCGACGCCGACTGGGGCAGCAATCTCGACGACCGACGCTCGGTGTCGGGCATCATGGTGATGATTAGCGGGGCGCCGGTGGTCTACAAGTCGAAGTACCAGCGCACGGTGGCGCTCAGCTCGGCGGAGGCCGAGTACATGGCGCTGAGCCTGCGCACGCAGGAGGTGCTGTGGGCCCGCGCCATGCTCAAGGACATGGGTCACGAGCAAGTGGGAGCTACCCAAGTATGGGAGGACAACCAGGGCGCGATCGCTCTCGCAAGCAACGCTGGCTACAACGCGAGGACCAAGCACGTGGACATCAAGCATCACTTCATCCGCGAGAATGTGTCCTGAGGACTCATCATCGTCAACTACGTGCCGACGGAAGACCAGCTCGCGGACATGCTAACCAAGGCGTTGGGGACGAAGAGGCTCCAGTACCTGATCAGCGCAAGCGGAATCATCGGGACGGTCGTGTAGCATTAGCGGCGAGTGAGAGTGTTCATGAGTCTTCGGGAGCGCCGCCAATAGATGCACATGGACGAGGAGAACGTGTGGACACATCCGCCGATGACTCGGAGGATCCGACGGCAACAGGAGAGCCGGCGGCAGCCGGGCTCTGGGTACACCAATGACTGGTCAGGGAGACCCATATATACTGAGATCAAGTCAAGCGGAAACCGGGAGTAATCCGTCTGATGAGAGGCACCAACGTGCACAAGGAGAACAAGAAGGAAAGCAGGAGGGGAAGACTAGAGAGTAGTTTGAGAGACGATAACATTTAATCTCACTTCGGAATTTGCCCCCTCAACCACAAGCTACAAACCAACATTTTCTGGTTATCTGGCAAACTGGACAAGGCGTGGCCATTTTAGAGGCACTGTGATGCGTTACTTAGTCGAAATGGAACGTTACTTAGTGAAGAAATAATGAACCAGCACTACGTTAGTTTATACCAACTCTAGGCGTAGTACGCCTTTGCAACCTTTGTGGCGAAGTTGGCCTCCTTGAACGGCACGTTGGCACTGCCAAAGTCCGTGTCTTCCAGCGCAGTGCGGGCTGCATCAGTCAATTGGTCCCACATGATCAAGTCCTGGGTCTCGCCAGCAGTCGACGTCGCCGACAGCGAGTGGTCAAGGATGACCCAGCTCGTCGAGTACTCGATCTTGGCACTGTTGCCATCCAGGTAGTCTGAGTCGGGAGGGTAGTACGTCAGATACGTGCTGTGGTAGGAGGCGGAGAGCGCCACAATACTCGGATCATCGAGCGAGTCGAGCCAAACAACGCACGCCTCCCAGTCGTGGCGATGGCCGAGTCCGGGTAGAGTCTCGTCCTTGGGCATGTACCAGGAGTACATGAAGGCGTAGACCCCTTCGTACTCCACGGCGCGACCGTAGATCTGACTGCCGAGGCTTGACCCAGTGTAACCCGAACTCTCGCTGCCAGTAGGCTTGAGGCCGCCGCTGGTGTTACCGTCTTCGTCGACGGCCGGGTATGGGTGGCACCCGTTGGCGATGTAGATCTGCGGCTTGAACTTGACCGCAAGCGTCTGTAGCGTCGTGGTGGGGGTCGGTTGCGCGAAGGGAACGACTGTATCGTGGTCTATCACTGCTCCACTCACGAGTGCGAGTGAGCCGACAGTGGTGGCAACGATAGCACGAAGGTTCATCGCAAGAGGATTTCTAGACGCTCACGTGGACGGTGTTGCTGCCGTAGCAGGTTGAGATGTGACCGTCGTAAGAGATCACCACGACTAGCCAACGATCACGAGGATGTTCGTTGGAGATGGCGAGCGTGGGAGCTCGAAAGACAGGTCCAGAACGGGAATCCTGTACCCAACCACGGTCAAGCAGCGTCTTCGGCTCGCACCATATCGTCGCCTGCATTGTGATTCCAGCCTTACCGTCGAGATCAAGCTCTTGGGGCATCAACCGAGGCAGGTTTGGATTGCGGGCCGCCCTGGGGTCCAGCGTCTGGGCGCCGCCTAGACAACCGTGCGACTTATTCGTGCAACAAATGCCTCGTCGTACCACGCTCGTGGACAAATATTTTTCATTTCGTGACTAGCGACCGTATCCTAATGGCTCTTGCTCGATCACCTCACGAGCAGTGTGTCGGTTAATAACTTCCGCCTCAACCTGTTTCTGCTGAGCGGGTGTCGACGGCAGGTGTACTTAAGTACGTAGCGCCTGTCCTCGCGGTCTGCTCAGAGCAACTCGCTCGGTGCTCAAACTCGCTCAGGTGGCGACTGGATCCATCATCTCTGATGCACAACTTTGTTTGGTTACTCAGCTTGTAGGCTTAGACTGTTTAAGCATATTCAGTATTAATAAATTGTACTGCCATAAGCTGCGCAGGACTTGCAGCAAGTCAAACGTTGCTTGTTCGAGTCGGACATGACCCAAGGTACATCGGATACCGTGGTTCAAGGTGTATCCGATCCCATGAATCATTTCCGATATGTACCGTATCCAATCGAAGCTTCAAGGTCGAAGACAAGTGTACTTGTACCTGAAATTCAGGTCCTGAATTCACGCAAGAAGCGCTGGATCCCAAATGCAGGAAGTGTAGTGCCTTGAATCAATGAAAAATCAACACATGAAGTAGTACTACAGTATAGATTCATGCGTCCATGAAGTTGCTACTCAAACACGCTGCTCTGTGGGTAAATAGCACACCAAAATATGCGTATCCAAGCTGTATTTCAAACTCTGATTACTGGGGACGGGAGCGAGTACCAGGCCCGCTGAATATGACCACGTGCGGAGGAGAGGAGGCTCGACGCCTTTATAAGGGGCCGCGGAGCTTACGGCTTGGTCGTAATGGGGCACGGCGTCGTAGCCGAAGGCGTCGTCGTCTCCGGCAGCGACGTCACCGACGTCGGGCACGGAGTGGTGGCCTCAGGGGTGGTGGTCTCGGGCAGCGAGGTCACAGGGCACGGCGTCGTGGCAGCAGGCGTAGCAGCCGGCTCCGTCGTGTCGGGAAGCGACGTAGCCGGGCAAGGCGTCGTCGAGGCAGGAGTCGAGGTCGGGGCCTCAGTCTCAGGCAGGGACGTTACTGGGCACGGCGTCGTGGCAGCAGGGGTAGAGGTGGGCGCATCCGTCTCCGGCAGCGACGTCACGGGGCACGGCGTGGCCGTCGGCGCTTCCGTGTCCGGAAGAGAAGTTACCGGGCACGGCGTGGTCGTCGGGGCCTCCGTGTCTGGCAACGAAGTCACCGGGCAAGGCGTGTCAGGCAAAGAGGTCACGGGGCAAGGCGTGTCCGGCAGGCTCGTCACTGGGCACGGGGTGTCCGGCAGCGAGGTCACTGGGCATGGAGTGTCCGGAAGGGAAGTCACCGGGCACGGAGTGTCGGGCAGCGAGGTAACCGGGCACGGGGTGTCGGGAAGCGAAGTCACAGGGCACGGAGTGTCCGGGAGCGAAGTCACGGGGCACGGGGTGTCCGGCAGCGAAGTCACTGGGCAGGGCGTGTCGGGCAAGCTCGTCACTGGGCACGGGGTGTCCGGCAGGCTGGTAACGGGGCACGGGGTGCTGGAGGTGCCGCAGCCGACCGACGGAAGAACGCAGCCCCAGGTGTCGCCGTTGACAATGGTGCACTCGGCGTCTTCGGGCGCGACGCAGGCGCTGCCGTTCCAGGACGGCAGGTAGTCGTGGCAGTCGGCGATGGCCACGTCGCCCTTGAGCGGGCAGGCGGTGCCGGCTGGAGACGCGCCGGCGCCCGAGCACATGGCGCCGCGCGAGGCGAGCGAGTTGTAGGTGGCATCGCGGCACACCGACACCGGCAGGTCTTCCAGGCCGGCAACGGCGGCCACGGCCACGGCGGCGCACACGAGCGCGGCGAAGGTCTTCATACTTTCCGTAGTCGAACGAGTAGTGATCGGGCTCCGAAAAGTTGGCGCTGCTGCTGAATGAGGCTGAGCGCGAACGTGAGCTGGGTGTCGAATACGACGGCAAATTCGAAAGTGCGCGGCCGCAGGTGAGGTGCAGCCTGCAGACTACATCATGAGCCTGGTTCCCTCGCGGCCTGGGCGCGACTGCTCTGGCCGCACAGTTGTCCATGTGGACAGAGAACGGACATCCACATCCAAAAACCGACATAGACGGGTCCATCTGTCAACGAGGCAAACGGGACAAGATACACCCGCCATAGAATTTTCAAGTGAGCTCTTGCCATGCACGGCCAGATCGCGTTTGCAACTGCGCCGCGCCCGCAACCTGCTCCGCCTCGACGGAAACTGCGGCGCCCAACGCTGTGTCACTTGGTGAAATGCCTGCCGCCGCGCGACCAGCTTGGTGGCGGGTCTGGTGCTTGGTCTGAGGTGAGCCAGAGGTCTGGGCGCAGTGCGCTCCGGGTCGAGGATCGCGCTGGCACTTGCGAAAAGGCCTGGTGGCCGCCAGGTCCTCTGCGAGGATGAAGGCCTGCCCACGCTGTGGGTACAGTATGTACACACGTAGATTTTGGTGCGACAGCGAGCGATGAGAGAGATCCTGAACTCTTGCCCGCCAATCGGCCGCGAGCCGCAGTTGCAGGCTGCTGGGTTTTGTTGAACGTTTTTCCGACGGATGGACTTCGCGTCATGCGTTGAAGACATTTTCATGGCATTTCATTCTCACCCGGCAGAAACACGCCGCGATCGATGTGAGCTCGGGTTGATCTAACTGACAGACTGACCTGCGGACTCAACACCGCAGGGCCAACTCGGCAGTCTTCGGGCGTGCGCTGAAATGTACTGGTACCTCGCCGTCGTACCTGTACATGTGCAACCTTTCCGCCGCACTCTTCGCACTGCGAAGTTCGCAGGAAGATCTCTATGCTAGGTAGGTGCAACGGCGGCACGATGCTCACACCAGCACAGGTGTCTTCACTTCAGGTCCTCACTTCACATGAAAACTTGGGAGAACTTGGCACACAGGCACTCGCCCTTTGACAGTATACGCTACTACAAGTAGCGCAGCGCCATTGCTTACAAGCCCGACCGTGTGAATGCCGCCCTAACTTGTTGCCACTGCAGAGCTGACTAGGTACTACCTAGTAGGTAGGTGGTAAGCTTAGGTGAGACTTTTGGAAGCAGCGACAGTGAGTTATCCCGGTGTTTGCAAAATATCCGCGGAAAATCCGATGGACGGGCTACGTTTGTTTCACGTTGAAGTTGACGCGACAAAGGCAACTTTATGACACACGTCAAGCTCTGCCAAACTTTGCTCGGGGCGCCCACTTCCCTGCTGAAGTCCCTCGGTCCCGGCCACAGCCATCGAGCTTGCACATTCTCAATCGATGACTCATGCTCATGGATGCTAATGTTGTCGAGAGCGGGTCTACAGCCTAGAGTCAATCATTGCCCAGTTGCGAGTTCCGAGGCAACCCTTCCAAGGACTGCTATTACACCAGTCAACAGCGTTGAGCGTGGTTGCTGAGTTTGCCGGAGATACAGCGGCTTTCACCGGCATGTGTCGGTGCGGCATACTGTTTAACGGCTGACTCGGGTCCCACGGTGGTCACTTCCCGCTGAATGGCCTCCGTCTCCCTCGGCCACTTCAACGAGAGATTGCGCTGTGCAACTCGCACGGCAAGTTCTCGTCGGAAAAGCTTTGCCCGCGCGTCAACTCTTGCGTCAACGATCAGCAAGGGAGGGCTGATTCAACTCTCCTTCACCTCCCGGCTTTCGCCGTCGTTCTGCAGTACATGTAGATGGACCAGGCTGTGCTGGGTGCCCTTGGCGAGGGAGGTGCTTCCCTCCTTCCTTGCTGAGCCGGTCTTTGTTGCAGTCGAACAGCGTGAGGTCCGCACTCGCTTGGCCGCTCCTGCCCGATCGAATCCGCTCCAAACCGATCTGTTCACTATTCAATTTGCCTTCCAAGCGACAAATCCAAGCCAAGCTTCAAGCTCCCACCCCCACGCCAAACTCCACGATGAAGTCCTTCGTTGCCGCCGTTGCCGCCCTCACCGCGCTCACGTCCCAGGCCTCCGCCGCTACCTGCGGCAGCGCCGTGCTCTCGGCCCTGCTCACGAACCAGTATATTGACCAGTGCGCGTCGGACTCTGGCTACGTCTTCACGGCCGCCACCAAGCCCAACCAGGAGACGGTCGACAAGATGTGCGCCTCCGCCGCCTGCAAGGGCCTGCTCGCCGACGCGCAGGGCATGGACCTGACGGAGTGCACGCTGCCGGTCGGTGACAACATCAACCTGATGGCCGACCTGATCGACTACGTGCCGGCTCACTGCCCGTCGACCGAGGCGCCCAGCACCGAGACCACGGACGCCCCCGCCGCGACTACAGCCCCCACGTCGTCGGCGACCGACGCGCCGACCGTCACCACGGCCCCTTCGACGGGCGAGTCGACCCCGGCCACTGCTGCCCCGACCAAGGCGGCTGCCACCTCTTGCTAAGCGCTCCTCGCCGGATCGACTCGCAGCCAGCCGAGTACTTTGCTGCCTTTTTGAGCTCCGTCTTCGCCTCGCCCCAGTTATGAAGGTTGTTTAGGCTTGCATGTCGTAGTCACTAGGAAGACCCGGGTCGTTGTGTATGAGCGAACGCGTTAATCCTAAGAATGAACTACTTACTCACTTTGTGAACCGTAAAAATGTTGGCAGATTTTGCCTTTTCCACTTGGGTTTTGTAGACAAGGATTGACACCACGGCCATGATCTCGAACACCGCAAAAAAGCGCCGTCTACCGGGCCATGCCATAAAATACTACAGTAAGCATTTCTTGCGGATGATTTCGGTGTCCAGCGGGTCAAAAGATCTGTCGGGAGCGGCCCACGACGTTGAAGGCGTTGAAGACGCCAACGAGGACATGCGACCTGGACGTCGCACTTGGCAGCTCCTAACGATCCTTGCAGCTCTTTCCACTCCCGACTTCGCTCCATCAGGTCCGCACGTCGAATTGACCCGCCCGAGGTGACAAGAGGTGATCTTGAGACCTTCCTGGCTGCCGGCCGAGGATCGATTTTTGGCCGCTCAGCTCATTTATCACTTTTCAATTTGCCTTCCCAGCGACAAATCCTCCTCCTCCTCCACCACCCCCACTACTCAAGTCCTTCGCCGTTGCCTTCGCCGCCATCGTGTCGACCGTCTCTGCCGCCAGCAGCAGCGGCTCGTACGCCGACTGCTCCTCGTCGGTGCTCTCGGCGCTGCTGACGGACCAGTACATCGACCAGTGCGCCACCGACTCGGGCTACGTGTTCACGGCCGCCAGCATCCCGACCAGGCCACGATCGACAAGATGTGCGCTTCCTCCGCCTGCCAGAACCTGCTCGCGGACGTGAAGGCCATGGACCTTTCGGAGTGTGTCATCCCCGTGGGCGACAACATCCTGCTGCTGGCCGACCTAGTGGACTACGTGCCTGAGCACTGCCCATCGTCCTCCTCGGGATCGACCACGAGCAGCACGTCGACAGCCACGACTGCCCCCACGACTACCACTACGACGTCGTCTGCTAGCAGCAGCACCACTGCCACGGAGACCCCTTCGACGACGACGGCTACTACCTCGAGCACCAGCTCGACGGCGACCTCGACTACCAGCACGACTGCTGCTACTTCGTGCTAAGCGACCCGAGGGGCAACGAGTTAAGCTTGGCTCAACTCGCGGGCCCGAGAACTCGCTACGGGCGAGATATCACCATGTCCATCTTCACTTTTGCGTCAAGATTTTCCAGGGTGCTTCAGCGCGTATAACTACTGTAGCTAGCAAGTAGGTTGGCTCCCAGTATTTGCTGTTGTAACTGTCTGAAAATACACTTGGGCTTTTAGCTAAGCTCTGGTCTACTTTCTTGTAGCTTTTCTACACTAGCGCGAATGATGCTCAGAATCCAATTACTACTGCAGTAGGTATGACGCCGCAGTGGGCAAAGTAGAGCTAATAGCGACCGTTGCTGTTGCGCGCTAATAGTTAAACTGACGACAGTGCTAGGATAGTCGGGACTATCGTGTCAAGACCATTATTTGTAAATACAGGTTCCAGATTGTTGCCTGTAGGAATCTATCTATGGAGGAGTTCCTCTGTTTGTAGTCCGCAATGGTTTGTTCGGCCACCACTTACTGTAGTGCGGAAGACTGAAGACACTACAACCGGTAGCCTCTCCAGTCAAGGCTTGACTGACGCGACCGAGTCACAAACAATGTCCGCGGCATGTTTCCGGGCAAGAAAGCGAGAGCTTCGATCAGACCGCCGGTCCAACCTTGGCGGGATGGTCTTCAACGTGTTGAAGCAGGCGTGAACACTGTTCACTGAACAGGTCAGCATGGCATGTGCAAATCCGCTGCGAGTACTATACTGGAACTTTGTATGGGGCTTTGGATTTTATCCAGAAAATATCCAAGATTCCGCCGTTATGCAACTCTTGAGCGAGTCATCACAAATTGAACCACTCTGAACGCCAGACCGGATTTTAACGTGGGCCGCTTTCCCGCGGGATGACACGTTCGCGACTGGATGCGATCTTTGGGTGTATGTAGGCCAGCCACCAGTACATGTAGGCAGCGAGTCGCAGCATTCTCGTGGATGACCCCCTGGCTCAAGTGCGGGTGTACATGTACCTCAATCACGTGTACCTAAGCTGTGAGAGGGCCCGCGATCGCCCTACTGTAGTGACCTATAGACGAGCTACATGTACAGCTTGGCGTTGGTGCGTTCTCGCAACTGTTTTGACTATTAGGACAGGTGAGTGCATTATCCCCTCGGTGGCTCTGTTCAGCAGCGTTGCTTGTCTTACAAAAGTGTTACTACAGGATAGGACCAGGTCGCTGCGGGCTCGCACCGCCGTGTCACGCGCGCGATCCAGACTGCTACACGTGTACAGATCTCACTTCCGAGACTGCTAATAACAGATGACCTCCATTATTTTTGGTACTTTCAAATATTAGGTTTAGTAGGGAAGTTTCGCGCGCGCGCGAAATGCACTCCTGCACGATTCGTTTGGTACCAGACAATGAGCGCCAATCGAGCATTTGCTGCGGACGGAGCACGCCAACAAGCATGGCCAAGCGGACACCATAACAAAGAAGACCTACGACCAAGGTAAGCGTCGCAAGCCTCTCAAGGTGGAGGCGAAGGCTGGATCGAGAAAGCAGAGCAGCGCGTGTGCATTGAGATCGAAAGGTCGTCACGAGGAGAGCTAACAAGCTGCGCTTGGAGGTGGGGGGGCACGCTGAACGAGGGCGTGTCTACAAGTTGGCTGGTAATGTTTCTAAGCAGGTATGAGCTTCGCATTTGTCTAAGACGTCGGGAAGCGACTCAAGCAACGCAGTAGCGCCAGAAGCTGGGGTAGACGACGCGCGCGACGCGCTCTGCTGCCAGAAGATGATCCAAACAGTATCCTTAAGTAGTCTTAACGAGTCTGGTGAGGTCGACGAAGGCGCACAAACCGGGGGCCTAGACGAAGACGTACATGTAGTTGCCGACATGCTTATTGTGGCATCGACCCAAGTAGAGGTCGCTTCCCCTGCAGCAAATTATACAGTGCACAAAAGGTACATGTACCTAACATATGGTGTCGGAAGTGGCGGTATATTCTGTACTCAGATGTGAGCGAGGCGTGACAAAGCTGGTCGGGCGTCGCACTCATTCCTGCTCCAGCGTTGAAGCCCCGCACACGGTGCGACTCCAACTTCTGTTCGTGAACACTGTTAAGCGAGCTTCAAGCAGGTGGTGAGATGGGCGCACTCGATCACGTGGCGTCGGAAAGACACCAAGCTTGACACGAACGGGCCGGAAAACGCGTAAGATTTTCAATCAGGACGATAACAAACTGCAACTCGTGTGCCGCTAGCAATGTCACTCGCCTTTGCAGTCAGCTCTGCCGTGCAGAACGCATCTTCAATGGTTGACCATGACACAACGTACTTGTGCATGCGCAGCCACTTCAACTGAGCGGGTTTGCTATCTTGTTTGCTGTTGCCTAGCTGCCCTTCTCGACGGACCCAATCTCGTCGTTGAGGCTCACGTTAGTCGCTTCTTTTTGCCTTCTTGCTTCAAATATTTTGTTCGTTGCCTCGCCCTCGTCTCCCCAGCGCGCAAGCGCTGCATGCAGCCTTACTTCTCACTGCCATTTTGTGCTCGATCACTTGTCAATTTTCTTGGTGCTGCAACGAGCAGGGGCCCCCAGCAGCTACAAAGGTTCTCCGCCTGGAGATGAAGCTCCTTCTCATCGGCGCGGTGGCTGCCGCGCTGGCTCAGTCGACCTCGGCGGCATCATGCGCGATCTCGACGCTCTCCAATCTGCTTACGAACCAGTACATCGACCAATGCTCCGCAGACTCCGGATACGTCTTCACGACGGGTGTCAAGCCCGTCCCGGCAGAGGTGGCTGGTATGTGCGCGTCGGACGCGTGCCACAGTCTCCTGGCTGACGTGGTGGCCATGGACCTGACCGACTGCACGCTGCCTATTGGCGACAAGATCTACTTGTTCGCCGACTTGGTCGACTACGTGTCAGACCAGTGCGAGGACGAGGAGATTCCCGTTCCAACCACCGCCACGCCCCAGCCGACGACGGCGGCACCAACTCCGGCACCCACTGCAACTACCCCGGCACCGACGACAGCCATCGCTTCATGCACTTCAACCCAGCTGAAGTATCTGCTGACTAGTACCTACGAGAAGCAGTGCATTGCCGACACGGGCTATCCATTCACTTCACCGTATTCGCCCACCGATGCCCAAGTTGCCGCCATGTGTGCATCCGAGTCATGCGTCAATCTCTTTGCTTACGTCGGGTCAATGGTGACAACCGACTGTCGGATTCCAGTAGGCGGTAAGATTCTTCTTCTTGCCGACTTAGTATACTATGTCTCGGACCAATGCAGTCCGTTGACCACTGTACCGACCACGACAACCCCGGCATCAACGACCGCAGCACCGGCAACGCCGACAGCGACAACGGCGACGCCCGTGGCGGCGTGCGCCACCAAGACCATTACGGCGCTGCTCACGGACAGCTACATCGACCAGTGCGCCTCCGACTCGGGGTACGCGTTCACGTCCGGCGTGCAGCCCGACGCGGAGGAGGTCGCCGGCATGTGCGCGTCGAGCGCGTGTGCCAACCTGCTTGCCGATGTGGAGGCGATGGGTCTGTCGGAGTGCTCGCTGCCGATCGGAAACAAGATCTACCTGTTCCGAGACCTCGTGGACTACGTGTCGGACCAGTGCAGCGGGTCAACCACCACTGCACCCTCGACAACAACGACGGCCCCGGCAACCGCAGCACCGACAACAACGACCCCGGCATCAACGACCGTAGCACCGACTACCGAGACGACCGCACCGGCAGCGGAGCCGCCCGTGACCTCAGCGTCTGGGTCTGGTTCGTTAAATGGCGAATCTCCTAGTACTGATGCTCCAAGTACTAATTCTTCGAGCGCCGCATCATCAGCGACTGGTTCTTCTGCTACGTCGACGTCTGGCTCGGAGTCGTCTAGTGCCGAATTACCAAGTACCAGCACTCCCGAGACGGAATCTCCCAGCACGAGCTCCCCGTCAACACCGAGTTCATCCACCAATTCTTCGACAACCGACGACACCCCAGAGCCAACAGCACCGACGCACGAAGCGTGCTAAGGCAGCGTCGACTGAGAAATGATGCATACCAGCCTCCAAACCTGAGTCAGTCATTCCAGGGATAACACAAAAAACAATTGAGTTTTGTCTGCACTGCACGACACTGCGCGTCACTCTTCAGTTCTTTGGTATCGCCTTCCACTTTGAGTCAGGCAACATGAGGGACTTGTCGAACAGGAGAGCGACGTCGTCCAGACTCCCTAAGAGCGCCAGCATCGGTGTCAGCATGTCGGACTGGGCCAGCGCGCTCGTCACGCGGTTGCAGTCGCCGTCCCAACCAAAAATCGTTGACCCGTACAAAACAATCTGTTGGCCAAGTATCCTGTCCGCAATCAACGCCTTCTTGGCTCCAGCGGCTCCGTCTTCGTCGCTACGTAGATGCGGAAACACGTAGCGCAGCGTTTGGTCGGTGATAGTGATGCTCGCCTTGGTGGACGCTACCACCGAGTCTCCTGGACCCTTGAGCAACGCCAGGAGCTCCACATCCACGTCATCGAACCAGCGCGCGCGGCCTTTCCAGCTCTTGAGCATCGTCTCAGCGCCGCGCCCTCCATTGACCTCCACATTCTGAGCCATGGTTGCGCGCATGAAGTCTAGCTGGACACAGGAACTCGTAGTCAACGGTGAGTCTGGGACACCATACCGGAACAGTCGGAAGTACTCCACCGCCACACCCCAGACGTTAGCTTCCCTGGGCGTAACTTGGAGCGGGGTGATGCTGACGCGGCTCTGCTCCAGTCCTGCGATCTCTTCTCGAACCTTGCGATTGTCTTCCACCAGCCTCGCCAAGAACTCGTTTTGCCTCTCCCTGTAGCGCGTCTGGTTGATTCGGTGGCGTTCTCGCTGGTAAACTAACCAGGAAGCTGCGTCTCGCTTGTCCATGTAATGGGCCTACTTTGGCTCACTACTTTAGCTTACACGTGTGCGCGTGTATGTGAGGAAGCGTAGCTTAGTTTAAATTAGTTAATTATACTCGGGCCTCCGAGTATAGATTAATCTAAATAAACGATCCAAATAATGTTTTTGGGTTAAAATGAGAACTGCTATTTTTGTTTTATGTTTCTGACTTCCTCTAAATGTAATATCTAAGATAGGAATCTGCCAACGGCTGGTTGGCAGAATTCCAATGCTATGCATGTCACTCATTGGCTAAGAGATGCTGCTCTCAGCCAATAGGAACCCTAAGTCTCTATGGACCACCCGTCGTGGTGGTCGTAAATGTATGTAGCCTTTGGTGTGTCTACACCAAGGTCGAGAAAGTCTTTCAAACCTCTAACAAACGTCGTATCTGTTAGAGTTACAAGTGACTGTAGCCACTTGTGCGTGTAACCCTGTTACACCATCCCCCCCCTCAAGGTTAGACGCGCCGAGTCACGGCACGTCAATCAGGAACTGACCATTCGTCAATTCTTCACGTTGGGAGAAAGAAAACTCGAGCTCATTCCGCAATGAGCTCGCCGCAGAAGAAGACCGCCGCCGCAACAGAGGGTAACCTCTCTGTTGCTCAGTACCATGAGCGCCAGCAGGCAAAGCGCGATGCGCTCGCTGCAAAGGCCGTGTCGGGGACAACCCAGTCGGAGATTGTCCTCGAAGGTTCCTCTGTAGTCAACGACGCCGTTGACTACGAAGACGATGACGTGGAGATGGAAGATCTTCTAGCAAGCGCAAGGAGTCTATCGACAGCGATAGTCTCGACCCGCATGCCGGGTCGAGACGCCCTCGTGAAGGAGACGACTCGGACGCTTCGAGCTCGAAGCGTTCGCGCGGCGAGAGCGACACTCCGCTCTCTGCTGCTGGGGCTTTAAGCTCCCCGCGTGAGGTGGCGTCTTCAAGTTCTCCGCGCGCTGCTCAGGCAGCGCGCGATCCGTGGATGCCGTCTGCGTCAGAGATCGCAGACCGTGTGGGCAACACCGTGCCTCCAAACGAAATCCCGCTGTACGTATGCAGCGGCATCCACGACGATGCTGTGGCGGAGGAGCAGCACTTTGATCCGTTAACGAATCAAAGGCGCGATTATTACATCGGGCTCTTCCACGAGCTCCGGTACTTCTCCAGCAAGAAGACCTCTTCTCGCAGCAAAGTGCCTGAGTGGCAGGCACTTTGTCAAAGTTGGAATGCTTTTGTTGAGAACTTCAACAAGAAACCGGCTGCTTACCGCGAGCGGGTTAAGCATGCCCGTGAACGCTTCGAGACATTCTCGACGCGCGGGAGGTTGGAGCAGCTCCATAGATCTTCTGTGGACGCTGGTATTCCATGCGCTGCGCCCGAAGGCCAACAGTGCACGTTGTGTCTTCCGGGTGCGGCGCGCTTGAGCGACCGCGACCTAAACGGGTACACGATGATTCGTGTACCTGCGAGTCTCAAGGATCTCCGTGCCAAGTTCTTGGCACGTGAGGAACGCGACGATCGTGGGGCCTCGGGCGCTGTAGGTGACCACAGCGCTCGCACTACCTTCGCGTCGGCAGTGCGTGATGAGCTTCGTACTCCCTCACCATTTCCGGAACGTCCTGCAGCAGGACGTCCCGTGGCTCCCATGTATCTTGGTGGGGCGGAAACCCTCTCCAACGAATACGATAACGAACCGGCAGCCGGTTCGTTTTCGGGATACTATGGTTCACAATACGCTCAACAATCCAGCGTGTTGAGCCGCGGGCGTCGCGGATCAGAGGCGGCGGTGGTGGGAACACGCCCCGGGTATGGTCAACCTGGGGTTGACCTTGGCCCGACACTCGAGGAGCGGGTCGCTGCTGTGGAGCAGCTTCAGAGCCGTGAGTTCGCCGCTCTGAAGCAGGAGATGGCGACCCTGAGAGCTCAAGTTGCTCAGGCCTCGCAGACCGCGTCGGACATCTCTGTCGACGTGGGAGGTCGCGTCGCACGCTTGGCCCAGCGCGTTCACGCGCTGGAGCAGAGGTTCGCTCCCGCTGGGGCTTCCGCTTCGGGCCAGCCGAGCTAGGTGGCTCGTGCTGCCGGTATGGCTTCAGCCGCCTGACGTAAAAGGTCGGATGGAGGCGCATGCTAGATGGAATATCTAGCGTGTAGGCGTTGCCATGCCGTGCCAACACCGTGAACGGCCCGATGAAGCACGGAGCGAGCTTGCTCGCCCCGAAGTCGGAAACTGCATGTTTAGGCAGGTTTTGAGTTGTTAACAAATCCAATGAACCCTTCTTGAATTCATTAGTGTTGCCCCTACCAACATTGTCTGCGGTCAGCTTCTGTCGGTCGACAGAAGCTGCGATAGCGTCTTGGACAAACCGAATGACGGCTTGTCTGCGCTGCACGAAGTTGATTGCGTCCGAGCTGAACTCGTTCAGCTCGTTTCTCGCAGTAGGCCCGGCCTCTGCGTTCGTCTTCGCGGTGTCTGTGCCCTGCACAGACCCGTTCTTCTTCTTCTTTTTGCTCTTGTCGGCGTCTGTGCCCTGCACAGACGCGTTCTTCTTCTTCTTGTTGCGCGTAGTCGCGGCTGACACTGCGCAAGTGTCAGCGGCATTCTGCGGCTGCTGTGTTGCAGTCGTAGATCCTCCCCCACTTAAGAAAGGAGCCACCATCCCGAGTAGACTCGGGAGGCGTGGGTGCCTGATGGCATTCACGTAGAACGGTGTATGCCCGGTCGAGGCATGCACCGAGTTGTTGATGGCGAACTCCGCCATCGGCAGGCACTCGCTCCAGTGTTGGAACGAGTGAGCGTAGCTCTTGAGCACGTCTACGAGCACGCAGTTCACGCGCTCGGTCTGCCCGTCCGTCTGCGGATGGTCCGCAGTCGACATCGAAAGTTGACTCCCAAGAAGTGTAAACACTTCTTGCCAAAGGTGTGCAGTGAAGCGCGGGTCTCGATCCGACACAATGTCGATCGGCATGCCATGGTGTTTGAACACCATGTCAACGAACAGTCGCGCCGTCTGTTTCGCAGTCACTTCAGCGGGTACTGCAGCAAGATGTACCATCTTGCTGAAGCGGTCAACAAAGACCACAACGCCCGTGTTCCCGTGGCTGTCCGGGGGAAGACCGAACACGAAGTCCAAAGACATGGACTGCCAACACTCCCGTGGAGTTGGTAGTGGCTGCAAGGGAGCCTGCGCGAAAGGCGCAGGCTTCACACGTTGACAAACCTCGCAAGCACGGACGTACTTGCACACCCATTTATACTGGTGGGCCCAGTAGAAGTCTCGCGTGAGAAGAAGGTATGTCTTCTCACGGCCCGGATGCCCCGCAGTCGGTGCATCGTGATACTCATACATGATCCTGAGTCGCAGGTCATGGTCATTGGGCACGACAACGCGGACCGCGTTGTCGTCGACTGCACTGTAGAGTAATAACCCGTCGTGCACCCGATAACGGTGTGCACGAGCACGAAGATGCTTCGGCAGCTTCTGACGAGCTTTGTCAGAAGGCGCTGAGCCGTAGGCCAGCAAGAGCTTTGCGTCCGCGTCGTGCGCGAACGCGACCTTCACGTCGTCCAACAGTGACGACGTTGGGGTACTCGATCGCATGGCGTCAATGGCATTGACGTCGGCATCAGTCGTGGCGTAGTCCGGTCGACGCGAGAGCGCGTCGGCCACCACATTGAGTCTTCCGGGTTTGTACTCAACCCGGAAGTTATACTCTGCGAAGAATGAGAGCCATCTCGCCATCCGTTGCGAGATGTGCGGCGTCTTCACAGCCGTCCGCAACGACGCGTGGTCCGTATAGACCACGAACGGTTTGCTTCCGAGTAGATACACTCGGAACTTCGCGAGTGCGTACTTCATGGCAAGGAGCTCCTTATCATGTACCGGGTAGTTGCGCTCAGCTGGCTTCAGCTGACGCGATTGGTAGTAGACGACACGATCACGACCCTCGTGATCGTGCTGCATCAACGCACATCCGATTGCGAAGTCGGATGCGTCACACACAACGTGGAATGGGCGATCTTGGTCGGCCACCGCCAAGATCGGCGCCTCAGTCAAGCCCCGCTTGACTGCATCGAAGGCCTGCTGACACTCAGCAGTCCCAACCCACTCGGCGTCCTTCTTCAGGAGCTGTGACAGCGGGCGTATCATGCCCGCGTAGTCCTTCACGTACTTGCACAAGTACGTGGCCAAGCCAAGGAACTGCCGCAGTTCCTTGACGTTCGACGGCGTCGGCCACTCATTGATCACTCTGACCTTCTCAGGGTCAGGGCGGACACCGTTCTTCCCAACGAGACACTCGAGCACGGGTATCTCGCTCGCCTCGAAGATACACTTCTTCAGGTTCGCATAGAGCTTGTGCTTGCGCATGAGCGCAAGCAGCTTCCGGAGATGCACCTTGTGCATCTCAACATCGCTCATCCCGTCCGCAGCCCGGCTGTGGACGAACACATCGTCGAAGTAGCTCGGTGCGAAGTCGCGCACCGAGCGCAACAAGTGCGTCACGCACCTGTTGAAGGTCGCAGGGGCGTTCTTCAGACCGTGCGGCATCACTAGCCCCTCCCAGAGCATGCCGCTCGGCGTGCTCACTGCCGTGAAAGGGATATCGCTCTCACGCATGGGGATCTGATAGAACCCATCGCGCAGATCAAGAGCACTGTAGATAGTGCTCCTGGCCATCGAATCGATGATAACATCTTTTCGAGGTATCGGCGTCTGCGCCGGTATCGTCGCATCGTTCAGCTTGTTATACGCATGAACGATGCGCCAGCCGCCCTGTGGCTTCTTGACACAGAACGTCGGAGCACTGTGCGGGGATTTCGATTCCCGCACTTGTCCAGCTTTGCGACGACTTTCGAAGAAGTCGTCGATCGCTTTGACCTGCTCTCGCGACAGTGGCCACTGCCGCGTGACACAGTACTTCGTGCCCGGCACGAGATCAATCTCGTGCTGGATTCCCTTGTCCTGTGGAAGCTCCGCAGGAATCTCTTCCGGAAGTACGTCCGCGTACTCCCGTAAGATCTCGTAGTAGGGACTCGTTTTCAACGAGTCCCAGCTCTGCTCTTCAAAGCGCTCCTTCTTCGTCTTCGCACTGAGAGTGTCCTCGCTCTCAGTGGTGGTCTCCATGAAGAACTGCCTCAGTTCTTCATTCTCGCTCTTCGTTCTCTCGGCGTCCGAGAGAATGCATATTTGCTCGATGCGTCCATCGTGCAAGTCACGCGCGAAGCGCTTCCAGCTCAGGACTGGAAGCGAAGTCAACTCCAACGCTTGCGTCGGAGGGTTAGCGAGAGTCATCTCCCTGTACCGGAACCTTGCACAGGTACGCGTCAAGACGTTCAACGTCTCAACGTCCGGCTTCTCAGCCTCCGTCTGCCCGGCAGACATTCCTTGTAGCGTCTCGGCCCCAGGCCGAGACTTGCGCAGCGACCTCCGTCTTCTTGTTTTGCGGAGCCCGGCTCCGCTTGGGTCTTGACCTCGTCCAGGCCCAGCCGTGGACGGGTGTTCTTCTTTAGTACCGCCGGCGGGTTCATCCCGCGGGCGAGCGACTTCAAGCCCGGCTTGGTCGCCCGGCGCTTCGTCGTGCAGCCGGGCTGCACGACAGCATGCAAGTTTTTCCGGTGCGGGACGTTTACAACCGTCCGCACCGCCTGCAGCGTCGGCTCCCGGAGCCGACACGCCATCTTCACCTCGACGCCTGTTATTGGCGGAGCCCTCCATTACGGAGGGTGCGTCGGCTCCCCGAGCCGACGAATCAAATTCACCCAAGCCATCGACTCCCGGAGTCGACGGCGTTACGTCACCTTGGCTCTTATTATTAGCCAGACCTGATCCAATCAGATTCGCGTCAGCCTCCACGGCTGAGGCGTGTGACTCGTCCGCGTCATCCATGCCCCTTGAGGTCGGAGACTCTTCCTGATTCGCTGAAAAGCGGGTGTCGATCTCCGAGATCAACACATTTTCTCCTTCAGCCGTCGGGGGCGACGCCGACGCTTGCTACTCTTGCGCGCGTGCTCGCGCGCGACCAGGGCGTTCCGGGACAGCGGCATTAGGCGCTGTCTCGAGTGGGGAGTCGCGCGCACCTGTCGGTGCGTGCGTAGCGGCAACAGGGCCATCGCTCACTGTTCCGCTGTCGCGACCGAAGCGCACGAGAGTGCGCTTCTCCCAATCGATGACCGGATCATGTCGTGCAAGCCACGGCATGCCCAATACAATGTCAAACTTATCGCCCAGATCCAGGACGATAAAGGTCTCGACAAACTCTTGATCTTCATACGTGAAGCGCACGCGTACCATGCGCTTCTCGGCCTTCACGACGGCACCCGTTGCCAGCCGTACTTCCAACATACTTCGAGGTATCTTTAAATCCTCGAAGTCAAGCCTTGATAGACTTCGCAGTCGAACAAAGTTCTTCGACGCGCCAGAATCTACCAAGCACGGAGAGAGCCGCTTGCTCTCATCGAGGTTACATTCAGGATGACAAGGTCAGACTTGTCATCTTGGTTCTTGCAGTTAGAATGAACCTCACTGGGGGCTGCAGTCCTCAGTGTCGCGTGTCCAAGGTCGACACGCGGAACTGCATTACCAGTAGGGCGCCCCGCGCCTACTGGCGTCCAGCGTTTTTTGTTTGGTTGCGACGGTGCCCGGCACCGCCGCGATAGCCACCCTGCTGATGCACGGGGGCCGTGCACTCCCGAGCAAAGTGACCGATTCTACCGCATCGGTAGCATCGCACATTGTTTCCTTGCAACTGCTGGGGTCCAGTAGTTGCAGCACTCGAGAGGTCCATGGGTTCTGGGCCTCCCGTCCGCACTACCGGGCGTGGCTGTGGCCTCGGCACATGTGCATGCAGCTTAGCCAGCCTGAGAGATGGGCTATCTCTTCCGTGAGTACCCGAGTACTCTCGAAGTACTCGGGTACTCACGGAAGAGATAGGTCTTTACAGGCCCATCTCTCAGCCCCTTCATGAACGTGACGACCTTGGTCGCCTCGTCGATCGGATTGGCCACGATGTTCGAGACCAAGTACCGTGCTCTCTGAGCGTAAGCATGGACATCATGCTTGCCCTGCTGCAGGTCGAGGAACTCCGCCCTCGACCGGAGCTCGTTTTGCGGTGGCTCAACGCTTGTCTGAGCTCTTCCTTGAAGCCCTCGTACGTGCTAAAGCACGTAGGATCCGAGAGTCGGCGTCCATACGCCCAACTTCTTGCACGTCCGCCAAGACATGACATGGCGAACGCGACCTTCGACAACGGTTCGACGATGCGTCGAGCCGCAATGGCAGTGTCGAGTTCGACAAGCCAACGGAGGAGAGGCTCACCCTCTCTTCCAACGTAATTGCTCACGCTGAGCTTCAGCGATTGCGCGCGCGGTGTCGTCCCCGACGACACCGTGGTAGACGAAGCAGCATCTCGCTGCTCCCTCATGATGAATCCCAGAGCAACACCATGTTGCTCTGTCGGCGTTAGCGTACGCACCATCGTAGCTACAGCCGCCTCACCAATGACTGTTGACAGTCGTTGGAGAGCTTCCCACTCTGGGTCCGACAGGTGGGGACAGTCAGCGCGTACAACGTGAGTTGCGGGCGTAGTGGAGCTTTCCATGGACACCTCCGTATCCATGGGAAGGTTCCCAGCTCCGCGTTCGTGCGGTGACGTACGAACTCAGGTAGTCGGTCGTTGGACGGACTACAAAGTGCTACCAGGTGTAATGGGCCTACTTTGGCTCACTACTTTAGTTACACGTGTGCGCGTGTATGTGAGGAAGCGTAGCTTAGTTTAAATTAGTTAATTATACTCGGGCCTCCGAGTATAGATTAATCTAAATAAATGATCCAAATAATGTTTTTGGGTTAAAATGAGAACTGCTATTTTTGTTTTATGTTTCTGACTTCCTCTAAATGTAATATCTAAGATAGGAATCTGCCAACGGCTGGTTGGCAGAATTCCAATGCTATGCATGTCACTCATTGGCTAAGAGATGCTGCTCTCAGCCAATAGGAACCCTAAGTCTCTATGGACCACCCGTCGTGGTGGTCGTAAATGTATGTAGCCTTTGGTGTGTCTACACCAAGGTCGAGAAAGTCTTTCGAACCTCTAACAGACGTCGTATCTGTTAGAGTTACAAGTGACTGTAGCCACTTGTGCGTGTAACCCTGTTCCAGTCCACGCCTGTATGCGCCGCCCCGCCTCGCTTGGGAAGGCTCCGCTCGTCTCTGCTTCTCTTCCTGTCTGGTAGTCGCAGCCCCGCTGGTACTTGAACGCCCTCATCAGACTTTGTATCGCTGCCGGTGGGGGACGATAGTGAAAGTAAGATAAATATCTTAAGGATTGGCATAGCCGGTGCTAATTTGGATTCAGCCTACGATATTCAAAGTGTTACGGTTCATCCGCATACGAATTAGCTAGAAACGAATGTCAGTGAAAGAATTATATATCACTAATCGTGATAAAAGTTTTGACTAGCTCTGTAACTTTGCTTAATCGGTAGGGCTTACGTATTTATATTGGCGCCGCTTTACTTAAATTAAGTATGTAATTTATTAACATAGCCTATGATACTAGGGCTCCGCGAAGGCTGGGATAGGAGGTTTTTGGGATAAACCTTTTTATTAGTTGTTTTGTTACGATCCACGGTCATCTCCTGCGCCTGCTTCGCAGCCGCAGCATCTGCCCGGTAATTCATCTCAACGGCGAAGATGCAAGATACGACTTGGCAGTAATTATACACAGTAATGAAAAGAACCTTGCTCGAGATCTGCTTATAGCTAGTAGAGAAATGAAAATACTTGCCAGTGTATGCTACTAGGGTAGTCCGTCCGCTTCAATCATTCGCTTTACTTCACTCCATATATGTTACTGACTCATACCGGTTCAAACTGCCCACGCATATAAACCTTTTGGAGGCCCAGTGGGGCACCGGGGCCATACCGGTGTGATGGGTAGCCTACCGATTCGATCTGCCCAGTCAAGAGGGGTCATCGTTTGACTTGACGTACCACGGATATAATCCTATTTGGTCTGCGATAGCAGCACTAACGTTGCTTCCTATCCCAGTAAAACTGCTCCTAAACTTACATTCTTCTGTAGCATCGCCTACAGACCAACGGCCTCTTCCAGTTCGCGGTCAGCTCGCCGTCCGTTTGAGCTTAAATGCTACTTGCCAATACCACCAATTTCGGAAATTTGACAATATTTGTGATGAGTGGGGATGGTTTGGGGGTCGATCCATTACCGGAGAAACACGCTTCCACCTGGGTATGTTCCTGTTTTTTTGGGGTCTGAGTGAGCTCGATGAGTGAGCTCGATGCTTATCAAGCCACATAATTATCTGAAAATAGCTTGCCAACATGAATTCACCTCAGAAAACCATAGTATTTTTGTGGGGGATGGGAACGGGTCTTAACAGGGGTATAGTGGGGGAAATGGTCCCCATTTCCCCCAATTAGGGAGGCCTGGCCCATGAGTCGTCAGGCCTGTAAGTTTAGGCTTACTACCAGTACAGTACTCGGCGGCATCGATCGAAATCGGCGTCTCGTGTGCATCGATCGACCTTGGCCATTCAAGGAGCCCACCAATGAACCATAGAAGCAGACGGTGTTGTGTATTACTGTAATAACCCCACTTAGATTTGTCCTAGGAGATAGGACCAAATCGTGTTTTGGTGTGGCACACACCGCCGTTTTTGTCCTAGGGAGCCCGAAAAAGGACCAAAATGACTTGATATTTGTATGGGATGTTTTTGACCCCCCCAAAGGTGTGTCTTATAAGGCGCATCGGGCAGGGAAATCGGCGCTAAAGATAGCTCCAGCTGAGACCATACTGAAATCAAGTCAAATTTGTCCTAGGCTAGGACAAATCGGCAAAATTCGATGTTAGAGCCTGTTCGCTACGTAGCTGGAGATAGAGACGAAAACCAAAAGTGTGACCGGATTGGTCAAAAGTAGGTAGCACACAACAAGACAACTAGAGATGGCACTGTGAATTCGTCTCCAGCTCTTTGAGGTGGAGAGGGGCGGATCTACCTAGAGATTTACAGGGCCAGGCACAACATGGGAGACGAAGATGCAATTGTCCTCGCTGCGTGCTCCGCCGTGGCACAGGCTGTGGCTTTGTATGCAGACAGTTGCGAACCAGGACCTCCTGCTGGCAAGAAGAACCGTTTTACCGTCACCACTCTGCGCTTCGAGTCGATGCTTCAATCATCAGCCTATTCAAGCTGGTTCGAGACCAATCTGCGCTGTACGAGATCCACCTTCTTCCGTATAGCTAGCTTTCTACAAGATCATGGGGTCGCTTTCGCACAAGCTAAGGTCAAGTAGCATTCCTACGAAAAGAAGGTGGCAGCGGCGCTGTATTTCCTGGGCTCAGCGGGTGGATATCGCGAGGTGGGAGCTGCAATGGGCATGGCTAGAAGCTACGTCATGGAGATCACTACGGAGGTAGACGTTAGAAGCTCCTTTCGGACGAGACTTGCCTCGACCCTGTGCTGCTTGCGGTGCGGCCGAGGCTTGCAGACGCTCGAGCATGCGAGATGGAGCGGGAGTAGGCTCTGGCGTAGCAGACATCGCCACTGATACTTGAGCTAGCGGAACAAATGTGGACGCAGTCTCGGCGCCTTCTAGCAGCAGACCTTCATCACCGGCAGATGGTGTCAGCGAGACGAGGGGCTCGGACGCTGGCGTTTCGTCATGACGTGCGGGGGGCGCTAGAACCGAAGAGCCTTGAGCAGCGGCATGTGCCGCACGCGTGGCCGCACTGGTGAGGCGAGTCGGCATTTTCTCAAGTGGGGAGGAGAGCCATCCCATATCTGTCCTGTGATTGGCTTAAAATTTGTCTGGAGATGGATACATAGCGAACGAGCTGTAGGTGGAGATCAAGCACCATCTCCATCTCTAGTACAACGCGAACAGGCTCTTACAAGAGACAAGTTTTCAACGGCTTATATCTCGAGAAGGACAATGGAGGACGCTAAACCGATAAGACCACCAGGACAGCTAGGACGGGGGATTGTGCCCATGTAGTCACATGATCCTATTTGTTTCTAGTTATACGGAGCGAGGCGCCTAACTTTTGGTCCTTCCATTTGTCCTACGGATTGGGCTAAGTGGGGATAAGAGCGCGCAGCTTTCTCCTCAGTATTGGCGCTATCGAACAGCGTGCGAGGCGAGTATTTTCTTGTCATTCTCCTTTGCTGTCCCGCTTAAAGTGTCCTTCTACTTTAATGACCGTAAAAGATCACTAAGGAGGTCACTTTCCGTCGGACACCCATCCACCCATGTTGAACTCACACCACATCCTTCCAAGAAGCCAAAGCAGTCCGCAGCCTTCCAAGCGCCTCAACATGCGCGTCACTGACGTCGCCGCAGGCGGCGGCGCTGCCCCACCGCCCACCGCCCAAGCCGCAGCTCCTCCCCCGCAGGCCCAAGACGCGCGCCCAGCCGCAGCATCTACTGCAACAGCAGCAACTGAAGCCTCGGGCCTCTCCGCCGCCGTCCTAAGGGGCTGCGTGGGGGGCTTCTACCGCGCCGTGGAGCGCGTGACCAACACTCTGAGCGACGTGGAGCTGGCGCCGCCCCAGGTCGTGGTCGTGGGGCAGGCAAGTCGAGCGTGCTGGAGAGTGTAGCCATGTTGCCATTGTTCCCTCGCGATAGCGTCATGTGCACGCGGCTGCCGGTGCTGCTCAAGCTCCGGCACATGTCGCAGAGCGACGTTGAAGTGGCCGGCGACCCGGAGCTCATGCCGCACTGCAGCGCGCCGCCGCGCGCGGAGCAGATCCAGATGCACCTGCTGTACGCGGACGGCCGCGCGCCCGTGGCCTCGAGCGCGGGCTTCACGCGCGCGCAGGCGGCGCAGCTCATGCGCCAGTGGATGGACCAGATCGTGGCCGAGCAGCACGCGGACCGGCAGCTCCGCGGCGTCGTGGAGCACGTGCTGGAGATCGAGGTGGCGTCGCCCCACGTGCCCAATCTGAACCTATTGGACCTCCCGGGGATCGTGGCGGGCAAGCTCATTGACGAGCCGGACGACATGATGCAGCGCACGCGCGCCATAGTGGAGAAATATCTGCAGCTGCCCCACACGCTCGTGCTGGCCGTCGTGCCGGCGTCCGAGCGCGTGCGCAACTCTCAAGCCTTTCAATTGGTGCAGCAGTACAATCTAATGGACAAGACCATTGGCGTGCTGACGATGGTGGACCGCGCGCTGGATGACACGAACCCGGACGGACCGCTGGCCGAGGTGAAGAGCCGCCTGGACGGTACGTCGAGTGACATTGTGTTCTTGAAGCAGGGTTACGTAGCTGTGAAGAACCGCGACTCGCGAGCCAAGACGGAGATGTCACTGGAGGAGGCCAAGGCGGAGGAGAACGCCTGGCTGGAGGAGAATCTGCCGGGGTATATTGGCCGAGGACTGGCCTCCAGCTCGGTGTTGGTCATGAAGATTGAGAAAATGTTGGCGGAGCATGTACGTACGCAGTGGGTGCCTAAAGCACAGGCGAAGATCGAGACGGAACGCAAGCGCGCGGAGAAGAAGCTGGCGAGTATGGGACCCGACCCTCAAGATATTGTGAACGACTTTCTTGGGGTGTACCCGACTGCTGCGAGGAAGAGGGTGCTGGAGCTGGTTAAGCCTGTTCTGCCGGCCTTGATGAGCCAGGTTGACGAGGAAATATTGCGGCTCGCGGCACTTGTTCACGCAGATTTCCTCAAGTCGCGTGAAGAACATGAACTGATACTGGCTCCGTTTCAAGCCAAATCCAAGCTAAAAACCATGTTCGGTTCGAGTTCTGGGGGGTCGTTGATGGCAGCGTCACTGCTGATGATGGACTCCCACAACAGATATCTCACGAGCCACTTGGTCCAGATCCTGAAGAACGTGGTGCTTCACCTCGTGCGGCTCATCCAGAAGACGCTGGAGGCGTCGACACAGATCGCCCCATTGCGGGACCGCGGGCCGGGCCCTCTGGCGGCCAAGACGAGGCCCGGTCCGCCGCTTCAACCTCGCGTCGCTTCGCGGCGACGGCGAGCGGACGCGGGCCCGCGGACCGTCCGCCGGGCGGGACCGGGCCCCGTCCACCTGGCCTCACTATGCCAGGATCCCGGGCCTCTCGTGCGCCGCGCGGCACGGTCGCCACGGCCGAACAACACGGCCTCGAGGACGCGGCGCTTCGGCGAGGCGCGCGGAGCGACGGCTCCTGCGCAGCCCCCACGCCTGCTACGGACCCCCACGTGCGCCGTTTGGCTGCCCAAGACCCCCCGCCAGCCCCTCCAGCGCGCGCCGCCGCCGCAGGATCCCCCAGTGAGTTGGCAGGACCCGGCAGGGCGGCCGGCAGGCTGCCCGATTGGGTAGCGCCTGGGGCGGCGCTCGCAGCCGCCACTGCGCGGGCCCTGGCGGTCCGCCACGGGCCCAGCGACCTGGACGATGACAGCAGCGAGGACGACGACGGCCTCGCCGGCCCTGCCGCCGCCGGCAGCGGCCCCCAAGACCCCGCCGATGATGCTGGCCGACCCGGCAGGGCGGCCGGCAGGCTGCCCGTCGGTAGAGCGCCCGCAGCCGCCACGGCGCACGCTCCCACGGGTAGCCAGGGCCCCGACGACCTCCGCCGCACCCAGGACGACGACGGCGACGGCGACGACGAGGACGGCCAAGACGACCCCGCCGCCGCCGCCAAGCCCCGCCAGGACCCTGCGAGTGTGTTGCCCCGGCCCGGCAGGGCGGGCGGCAGGCTCGCCGACATGCCAACGCCTGGAGCCGCGCCGGCTGCGACTGCTGCAGCTATTGCTGAGGCGGCAGTTGCAGCTGACGCTGCGGCTCGGGCTGCCGACCAAGTCGCCGCGCAGGAGCCGGTGCAGACGACGTACGCACACAGCGCCACCGAGTTCAAGTGCAGCGTGTGTGCGTACGTCGCAGGCAACTTGGCTACGCTCGTCGCCCACCGCAGATCGGCGCACCGCGGCACCCGCTTCTCCGACATCTTCGACAGCGGGTGCGCGTGCAGCCTCGTGTTCCACTCGCGGATGGCGGCGACGAGCCATGCCCTCGCCTGCGCACAGCGCGCCTCGCAGGCGGCGCCTTCCCCCGCAGAGGCCATGGACGTTGACCAAGGCCGCGTCCGGCCCAGGCAGCGCCGCCCATCGCCTCGCCGACCCAGCGAGCGACGCCCGGACGGCAAGCGCCGCCGCCTCAACAGCGAAGACGACGCCGACGCCCAGAAGCCGGCCGAGCACCTGCAGCTCGCGGACGAGGACGGAGCCGAGAACCACACCCCGGTGCACACGCCATCAGCGGCAAGCGCCCACCAAGCTCCCGTCCTCGCCGTATACGTGCACAACGCGGAGCGCTTCACGTGCACGCTGTGCACGTTCACGGCAGCCAGCTTCAGCTCCTTGCAGAGGCATCGGACCACCCGGCACCGGCGCGCAGTCCTCCAGGACAAGTTTCTGGCGGGCTGCGCGTGCGGCACCCCCATTGCGTCGCGGCCAGCGGCAGCTAAACACGCGCAAGCGTGCGCCGGCCGTTCGACTGCACTTCCGGCTACGGCTCCGCCAGTGGCAGGGACATCAAGCCCCACCGATGCCGCAGCCACCGCCACCGTCGCGGCGGCCACTGTCACGCCCGACTCGCCCCAACCAGCAACCCCGGAGCTCGCAGCGCCCCCCCCGCTTGCGAGCCCCACTCATCCCGAAGTTGTTGAAGTGCAGGAGCAGCCGAGCCAGGGACGATGGGGGCCAGCGCTACCCCGAGCTCTGGTCGCTGAACGTGTCGCCGCGCGCCTTGGTGCCATTCCAGCACCACGCTGGGAACCTCCGCTGCCCCGAGAGCTGGTGTCCACCCGCATAGCTGCGCGTCTCGGTGAGGTTCCAGCGCCTCGCTGGGGCCCACCGCTGCCGCGCCGCATGGTGGCGTCTCGGATCGCCGCTCGCCTGCTCCCACCAGAGCCGACGGCTGACGGCGAGACCAAGGAGGACACCCCGGCGGACGGAGCCGACCTGACGGCCAGGGACGCAAACCAGGAGAACAACCCGGCGGCCGCACCCGACCGGACGGCGACAGCGGCGGCGATGGACATGGACAGCGGCGCCGACGGAGAGTGGCTGCTGCGCTTCGACGGCGCCTGCCGCGCCAACCCAGGACCCGGCGGAGCTGGTGCAGCGCTGTTCAAGCCCGACGGCTCCGTGGTGTGGACGTGCTCCCACTACATGCCGAGCAGCAGTGAAACGAACAACACTGCCGAGTACTCGGCGCTGCTGCTCGGGCCGAGAGCCGCTGCCGACCACGGAGCGACGTCGCTGTGGGTGGAAGGCGACAGCATCCTTGTGATCCAGCAGGTGCGCGGCATCTTCGCAGCGAGGAACGCCGTTCTACGCCGCCTCCGCGACCACGTCAAGGTGGAGCTCGCGCGGGTGGGGAGCTTCTCACTCCACCACATCGACCGCCAAGCGAATGCCCATGCCGACCGCCTGGCCAACCGAGCCCTCGACCTCCGCCGGACGATGATGGAGTGCGGTGTTCACACGGCAGGCGACGGCTGTACGAACACGACGCTGGACCCTATGCCCGTGCTGCCGCCCCAGCCGACACCCCGCACTCCGCCTCCGACACCCGCGGCCGACACCAACATCGAGATGCAGGAGCCGGAGGACGAGGATCTCGCCGACATCGACGACGGCGAGGTCTATGCGGCCATGCGCATCGGGCCGGACGCAGTTCCGCAGCGTCGACCCCGCCTCCGACTACGCCAGCTCACCGAAGCTGAGGACGACGCTGCCCGCGAGATGGTGGAGCGGCTTGGCGCGACGCTGGCGGCCAAGATCACTGACGCCAGTGACTGGGAGTCGGCGGAGGGCTACATCACAGCCCTCCCGCACCTCCTGTACGACAAATTGCAGCCGTACTCCCAGGCCCAGCGACGCCCCGAGCCGCGTCCCCAGCGACAGCGACAGCAGCACCAAGGCAGCCAGTGCCCGCGGCAACAGCGGCAACAAGGCGAACAGCGACGGCAGCGCCCGCTGCACGACCAAGGGCAGGACCGCCGCAGCCTGGAAGGCGATGCACATGGAGACAACGAGCGCGATGGCGACGCCAGTCAGCAGGACTCGGCGCGACGGAGGCAGTGCAGGCGCCGCGGGCGCTCTGGTGCAGCGAAGCGGCGACGTCGCCGCCGCCCGCCGCGGGTGACTCGACACCACCGCGAGCACCGCCTCGACGAGGCCTTGGACGACCTCCACGCCGTGGAGCAGGCTTCGCCCAGAGACCGCACTGCTGTTCGCCGAGCCCGCCGCCGCGTCGGCCGCGTCAACTCGGCCATCGACCAACAGCACCTGCGTCACCGGTTCGACACGGACGAGAAAGCCTGCGTCGAAGACATCCTGGCCAAGGCACGCGCGCAGCGGGAGACACCAAGGACAGCGGCCTCCAGCGCCGGCACCGCATCGGACCCAGCGGCGCCAGCGGCAGGCGCTACAGACGACGGTACCTGCCCCATTCCGGGCGATGAGCTCTGGCGGTACTTCGACGGCGTCAACACACCCAGCCAGGAATTCGCTCCTGACGCCCCGGCGGGTGCTGCCTTCCGCTCCGCTATGACCCACCTGCCTGCCGCGTCGAGGTTCAGGGAGCTGCTCACGGAGGCGCCGACACAGGACGATATCGAGTCACAGCTGCAGCACGCCCACGGCACCTCCAGCCCCGGCCTCGACGGCGTCGGCTATGACGTGTACCAGCACTTCGCCGCGCAGCTCCTGCCCGTGCTCGCCACCGCCTTCCAGAAGTGCTGGGAGGCGAAACGTGTGCCCCAGAGCTGGAAGCTCGGGGTGGTGCGGCTGCTGCACAAGAAGGGCGCGCGCGAGGACCCGGCGAACTGGAGGCCCATTTGCCTCCAGCAAGCCATCTACAAGCTCTACACGGGGGTCCTCGCGCGGCGGCTGGTACGGTGGATGGACGCGAACGACCGCCACGCCCCGGGGCAGAAGGGCTTCCGAGCGGTCAACGGCTGCGGGGAACACAACTTCCTCGCGGCCACGCTCGTCGACCAGGCCCGCCGCAAGCGCCGCCAGCTCTACGAAGTCTGGTACGACTTCCGCAACGCGTTCGGCAGCGTGCCGTTCGCGCTGCTATGGGATGCACTCGCGCGGCTCGGCGTCCCCGACGACTACGTCACCATGTGCAAGGGGCTCTACGAGAGCGCGGCGTTCGTCGTCGGGAACGCCGCCGACGGCACAACGGCCCCGATCTCGCTGCGGGTGGGAGTCTTCCAAGGCTGCCCGCTCAGCCCACAGCTCTTCAACGCTGCCATCAGCCCGCTGCTCTTCGCGCTGAAGCGACTGCCGGCCACGGGAGTGCCGCTGTCGGGCGATGACTGCCCCGGTGCCTCGGCGTACGCCGACGACCTCAAGATCTTCAGCGGCACCGAGGACGGCATCAAGCGACAGCACGCGCTCGTGGCCGACTTCCTCCGCTGGACCGGCATGGCGGCCAACCCCAGCAAATGCTCCGCCATGTCGATCCAGCGCGACCGCCGCGGCGTGCTCAAGGCGGACGACCTCAAGCTGGAGCTGGACGGGTCGCCGATCCCCGCGCTGTCCATGAGCGCCTCGTACACCTACCTGGGGGTCGGCGACGGCTTCGACCACACACGCCGCCGCGTCGAGCTCGCGCCCACGCTCAAGCAGCTGAAGGATGACGCGACAGCGCTGCTCCAGTCGGGCCTCGCACCGTGGCAGGTGGTGAAGGCGGTGAAGACGTACCTCTACCCTCGGGTGGAGTACGCGCTTCGCCACCTCCGCCCCTTCCAGCAGCAGCTTGCGGGCTTCGACCGGCACCTCGCGCGAGGCCTCCGCCATCTCCTGCGACTGCCAGCCTCCGCCACAGCGCAGTGCTTCTACGCACCGGTGTCGCGCGGCGGACTGGGCCTACTGCCGCTGACGGAACTGCACGCGGCGCTGCAAGTCGCGCATGGGTGGCAGATGCTGAACTCCAAGGACCCTGCCATCCAGCGCATCGCGCGCGTGCAGCCCCGGCAGATCGCCGACGCGCGCCACCGGCTGGACACTCAAGCGTGGGCGGGCCGCGAGGAGGAGCTGTGCGAGCTGCTGCTCAACTCGCAGCTCGGGACGTCGCCCGACGCGCCGCCAAAGCGCCGCAACGGCGACATCGGCTCGCTCTGGGTCGACGTCCAGCGCCACCTCCGCACGCTCGGCCTCCAGTTCGCGACCGCGCCGGCGTGCGCCGACACCGGTACGGCCGCGGCCACGCTGCAGCTTCGCGTGCCGCACCACGACAAGTGGCTCGACCACCGCACGGTCCTGCGGCACGTGAAGCTGCACATCAAGCACAGACACTGGACCAAGTGGGCGGCCATGCGCGACCAAGGCAGAACGGCACGCGCGCACGGCGGCGTCGGCAGCAGCTTCCTCACGCGGCCGCGAGGCATGTGGGAAGCTGACTACCGCTTCGCGGTGGCCGCCCGCTTGAACCAGCTCGACACGCACAGTGTGCTCAAGCGCCGGCGCCTCCGGGCCCACGACCGATGCAGGCAGCCGGGCTGCTCCCGGGTGGAGACGCTGGCGCATGTGCTCAACCACTGCCCGGGCACCATGGATGCGGTCCGCGGCCGCCACGACGACGCACTCAAGACCATCGAGCGTGCGCTCATCGCGTCGTCGTCGGGCGACCGGCAGGACCGCGTTGAGCTCCGGGTTAACCAGACCGTGCCCTCGCTCGCTGGCCCCGCGCTACGGCCCGACCTCCAGCTGTACAACCACACCAAGAAGACGGTGGCGGTGGTCGACCTGGCCGTGGCGTTCGAGGAGCAGGCGGGCGAGGACCCGGACAGCTCAGCGCTGGCCCGCATCGCCGCACACAAGCGCGCCAAGTACGACCGCATCAAGCGCCACCTCGAGCGCCAAGGGTGGAAGGTGCACCTCTCGGCGCTCGTTTACGGCTCGCTTGGTGCGGTCGCCGGTGGCAACCGCTCGGTTTACACCGAGCACCTGGGGCTGCTCAAGCGAGACGCGAAGCGGCTGGACTGGCAGCTATCTGCCGCGTGCATACAGTCCAGCCGCCGCATCTGGAACCTGCATTGCAGCCAGCACCGCGCCCGCCAGCACGCACAGCGCCCCAGCCAAGACACCAGGGGCAGTCGGGTGACGGAGACCGGGGGGACTCCGTCGCGCTCCGGCCGCCGCTAGACGGCAACCAGGCCCATTGCGGCCGACAGGGCCACACCCATGTAGGGAACCGCCCTCGGAAACCCTGCACCGGCTCACATGGTCCGACCCCCCGATTGGTTCAACCCGTACACCAACTACACACCAATTAGGGACTCCCAGGTAGTCACTACCAGGACGCAACGGACTAACCGGCAGGTAATACATTAACCCTTTCTGTTCTAATCAGTGTGAAAACTGGTTTCCCTGCTTTTGGTGGGGTCTTTTTCACATTTATTTTTGGAACTGCTGCTTTCGGTTAGCTTGCTAGCCAATCGCGGTACGGTCTCCGGGGGCTTTCACCTATCCCCCGCGAGGCCAACTACTACTTGATCTTTTCTATCCTCTTCCTTCTTCTGCCTACGGGCCGGCAACTACCTTTTCGGCCCTTCACCACCGCATCGGCGCATGCGCTTCTGGTGGCCGGACTGGCAGCCCCGGGAGCGCTCGCCGTCCACCGACAGCGAGTGCTCCACGGCCAGCCACTCCAGCCTCGCCAGCGACGCGTCTTTCTATAGCGCGGCCAGCGACGGGGCTGGGGCGGCTGAGCTGGCGGACGTCCGGGCGGGGGCGGATCCGCTAGGGCTTCGGTTACGCATTGGGGATCCGCCCGCCCCCGTTTTGGGCTCGGCCGGAGCCGAAAATGGCCCCGGCGACCCTCCACGCGCGGCGCCGCTGCTCGGCACCGGCGAGGAGTTGGCCGGCGCAACTTCGGGCACGGGTCCGCGACCCGCTGCGCCCATTGCGCCCATTGCGGGACCGCGGGCCGGGCCCTCTGGCGGCCAAGCCGAGGCCCGGTCCGCCGCTTCAACCTCGCGTCGCTTCGCGGCGACGGCGAGCGGACGCGGGCCCGCGGACCGTCCGCCGGGCGGGACCGGGCCCCGTCCACCTGGCCTCACTATGCCAGGATCCCGGGCCTCTCGTGCGCCGCGCGGCACGGTCGCCACGGCCGAAGAACACGGCCTCGAGGACGCGGCGCTTCGGCGAGGCGCGCGGAGCGACGGCTCCTGCGCAGCCCCCACGCCTGCTACGGACCCCCACGCGCGCCGGTTGGCTGCCCAAGACCCCCCGCTCCGCCCCTCCAGCGCGCGGCGCCGCCGCAGGACCCCCCAGTGAGTTGGCAGGACCCGGCAGGGCGGCCGGCAGGCTGCCCGATCCGGTAGCGCCCGGGGCGGCGCTCGCAGCCGCCACTGCGCGGGCCCTGGCGGTCCGCCACGGGCCCAGCGACCTGGACGACGACAGCAGCGAGGACGACGACGGCCCCGCCGGCCCTGTCGCCGCCGGCAGCGGCCCCCAAGACCCCAGCAGTGTGTTGCCCCGACCCGGCAGAGCGGGCGGCATGCTCGCCGAGGGTGGAACCCAGGCGCCCCCAACACCAAGCCCAGCTGCGGCTGCGGCTGCCGCCGACGTAGGAACAGCCGCAGCCGCAGCTGTCCAAGATGCAGCAACTCCTGTTGTGCGCGCCACCGTGGGGCACCGCGCGCGCGCTACGCCGAACCCAGCACGCTACTATCAGCCACGCGCGCGCGTGGAGCCCATGACAGGCGACGCGCTCCGCCGGAGCAGACGCTGCAAGAACCATGGCCACGACGGAGGTGACCAAGAGGCCAAGACGGAGGAGAGCGATGCCACGGCGGCTAAACTCGCGGCCGTGCAAGCAGCACCGAGGACCCAGCCCCAGCACTTTGGACCGGACGACGGCCAGCAGGGCACGGTGCAGGCGCGAGTGCGCGTTGTGCGCGTACGTCGCCCCGAACCTCGCGACGCTGGTGGCGCACCGCCGAGCAGCACACCACGGCACCCGCTTCCAGGACGTCTTCTCCAGCGGGTGCCGATGCTCGCTCATCTTCTTCTCGCGGATCGTGGCTGCATGCCACGCCCAAGCGTGTACCCAGCGCAACCCTCCAGCCGCGGCCGCCACCTCCGCGACGGCCCAAGCTTCGGAAGCAGCGGTGCCACCCCCGACACCTGTTGACCCCCCGACGCGGATCGGGGCTGCTGCGACCCCCACCAGCAGCCCCGCCGCAGCAAGGACTGCCGCTGCAGCAGCCGCACCACGCGGCACTGCAGCAGCCGCACCACGCGGCACTGCGGTGGCAGACACCGCCACCCTGCAGAGCGCTGTGCCCGCCGCTCCCAAGACCCCTGGGCGCCAGCATGTCCCCCCCCGTGCTGACCCCCACCCGATCTCGCCTGGTGCAGCAGGTTACAGGCAAGCGGCGCCGACTCAACCCGACCGCCAGCGCCGCCACCTTCTCCACACGGACGCCCGCGACGCTGCAGGGACCGCCGAACGGGAAGACGACGCCGCCACCAGCGGAGACGACGACGGCGGTGGGCCCGCCCATGCTGGACCGCCATCCCGCCGACGGGACGCCACACCCGGACGTCGAGACGGCACCGGCACCGCAGCCGACGTCGGCGACCAAGGCACAGGCAACGCCGGCAACCACGGAGACGGCGATGATGACGACGGCAACCTCGAAGGCGGCGACGACAGCGACAGAGACGGCGACGCCGCTGCCGCCCGTGCTGGCCCGCCACCCCGCCGAGGTGGAGCCAGCACCTGACATCGAGATGGCGCCGCCGCCGTCGACCGCGGACGCGATGGAGACGACGACACCGCCCCCGACGGTGACAGCTGCAACGGCGACAACGACGACAGCGACGACAGCGCCTGAGGAGACGGAGACGACAGCGATCAAGGAGAAGGAGACGATGACGACGGCAGCGTCCACGGCGCAGACGCCGCCACCTCCAGCGAGACGAGCAACGCGCTGGGGCCCAAGACCTGGCACGAACGACACTGCCCAGGCTGTGAACGACGAGCACGCTGCTAACCCGGCAGCGCACCGGCCACTGGGCTCCGCTGCACCGGTCACCGGTGCAACACGGTGGGGTCCACGTCACGGCGCGATCGGGGCAGCGGCTGTAGCTCGCCTGCTCACAGGCCTACCCACGGCACCAGCACCAGCGACGCGCCGGCCTGCTTCGGCTCGGCGCTGCCCAGACCCGCCCGCTTCCCCCGCGGCCACGACGACAGCCCCCGATGCGATGGACGTCGACGGAGGGCCGGCTATGCCCGAGCCGTGGGTGCTCCGCTTCGACGGCGCCTGCCGCCGGAACCCGGGACCTGGGGGAGCTGGTGCCGCCTTGTTCAAGCCGTGCGGGACCGTGGCGTGGACGTGCTCGCACTACATGCCAAACAGCAGCGAGACCAACAACACCGCTGAATACACGGCGCTGCTGCTTGGCGTGCAGAGTGCCGTCCACCACGGCGCCTCGCACCTGGAGATCGAAGGTGACAGCCACCTCGTCGTAGCGCAGGTCAAGGGCACCTTCGCCTGCAGGAACCCGTGCCTCCGCCAGCTGCGCAACCGCGTCCGCCACGCCCTCCGCGCCGTGACGTCCTTAACGCTCAAGCACATCGACCGGAAGGCGAACGCGCACGCGGACAGACTGGCAAACCGGGCGCTGGACCTGAAGCGTTCGCTGGCTGAGTGCGGCGAGCACCAAGGGGCGATGGAGAGCTGCCTCCACATGGATCCTGCTGCACAACGCCAGCGCGAGCAACCCGCACCTCCTGCCCGCCCCGCGTGCGCACCCACGCGCGCCGAGTCTGCCAGCGATCATGACGAGGACATCGACGCAGAGATTGCCGCGCGCGACGGCGGCGAGGCGTTCCCCACGCTGCCTATCGGGCCCGGGACGGCTCCAGCGCGGCAGCCGCGCCTTCGACTGCGGCAGCTGACCGAAGACGAGCAGGAAGCGGCGGCGTCGGCCCTGCAGGCCATGGCGGAGGAGCTAGCGTGCAAGATCGAAGACGCAGACAGCTGGACCTCGGGCGATGGATACATCAGCGCCATCCCCGGTCGCATCCGGCAGTTGCTGCAGCCCTTCACAGCAGCCCAGCCCCACCCTCGGCCTCCACTGCAACAGCAGCGACAGTGACCGCCCCGGGTGACGCGCACTCAGCGCGAGCATCGACTCGACGAGGCCCTCGACGAGATGGCGGCGGTGCAGCAGGAGCGACCCACCAGCAGATCGGCCGTCCGCCGTGCGCAACGCCGCGTCGGCCGGATCCGCGCCTCGATGCGCCAACAGCAGCTCCGCCACGACTTCGCTCGCAACGAGAGCAAGTGCGTCGAGGACATTCTGCGTGCTGCGTCGGCGGAGACCGCAGCGGAGGAGCACCCGGAGACGTGCCCCATCGACTCGGGCACGCTCCACGAGCTCTTCACGGCGGTGAACTCGCCCCGCATCAACTTCCTACCAGATGAAGCTTGCGGGGCGTTGTTCCGCGAGGCGATGACCGACGTCGGGACACCGCAGGAGCGGCGGAGCGCGCTCACGGACGAGCTGACGATGGACGAGGTGGAGGACCAGCTCATGCAAGCGGCCACGAACTCCAGCCCCGGCCACGACGGCGTGGGATACGACATCTACAAGAAGTTCGCGGCGCAGCTGGCCCCCCTCCTCCACGCAGCCTTCCAGTTCTGTTGGCGCCACCACCGGGTGCCTGCCCCGTCGAAGGTGGGGTTCGTCCGCCTCATCCACAAGAAGGGCGACCCCAACGACCCAGCGAACTGGCGGCCGATCTGCCTGCAGACCGCGATCTACAAGCTCTACAGCGGTCTGCTGGAGCGTCGGCTGTCGACGTACCTGGAGGCGAACGGACTGCTGCCCATGGCGCAGAAGGGGTTCAGGGCGTACAATGGTTGCCACGAGCACAACTTCGTGGCAACCACGCTCCTGGACCAAACCCGACGCATGCGCCGCAGGCTGTACCAGGTCTGGTACGACCTGCGGAACGCGTTCGGGTCCGTTCACCAGGACATGCTGTGGTATGTGCTCCGCCTGCTCGGCGTCGAGCGTGCGTTCGTCGAGCGCTGCGACGACATCTACGAGGACTCCTATTTCGTCGTCGGCAACGCGGCCGACGGAGCGACGGAACCAGTGCGGCAGGAGGTGGGCGTGTACCAAGGCTGTCCACTCAGCCCCCTCCTGTTCATCGCCGCGCTGGTGCCGTTGCTCCGAGCATTGGAGAAGCTCGACGGAGTGGGCGTCGCGTTGGCGGACGGGGTGCGGCCATGCACCACCGCCTACGCCGACGACCTCAAGGTGTTCAGCGACAGCGCGGCCGGCATCACGCGCTGCCACGCTGTCGTTGAGAAGTTCCTGGAGTGGACGGTGCTGCAGGCCAATCCAGGCAAGTGCGCCTTCCTGGCCGTGACACGCAACGCGCGCGGCAACCCCGCCCACGACAAGGACATGAAGCTGTCGCTCCACGACGAGGAGGTCTCAAGCATCAAGCTGCACGACAGCTACCGCTACCTCGGCGTGGGCGACGGCTTCGATCACGTGCGCCACCGTCTCCAGCTAGAGCCCAAGCTACAGCAGATCAAGCGGGAGGCGGTGGCGCTGATGCAGTCGGGGTTGGCGCCGTGGCAGGTGGTGAAGGCGCTCAAGACCTACGTCTACCCCAAGGTCGAGTACGCGCTCCGCCACCTCCGACCGCTCCAGTCCCAACTGCAGGGCTTCGACCGTGTGGTAGCCAAGGGCCTGCGGTACCTGCTACGCCTGCCCCGCTCGGCAACCAACGAGGTGCTCTACGCACCAACGTCGAGCGGGGGCTTGGGGCTCCAGCCGCTGGTGGAAATGCACCGCGCGCTGCAGATCGCCCATGCGTGGCAGATGCTGCACTCGAAGGACCCAGCGATCCGGGAAGTGGCGCGCGCACAGGTGTGCCAGGTGGCCCGCAAGCGTCACCGCCTCCGCGAAGAACACTGGCGGGGGCGTGACGACGAGCTCGTGCGGTGCTTCCTCAACTCCGAGCTCGCCGCCTCGCCCCACGCGGAGGCGCTGCGCCGCCACGGCGACATCGGGTCACTGTGGTCCGACGTACAGCGGTGGCTGCGCATCTACCACCTCAGCCTGGCGGTGCAGGACGACCGCAACGGCCAGGACCCACTCGGCCTCCGCGTGCCGCACCACGCCAAGTGGCTCGACCACAAGTCGGTGCTGCGGCACGTAAAGTTGCATATGAAGATCCGCCACCAGACCCGATGGAAGGGTCTGGCGGACCAGGGCAAGACGGTGCGGGCCCACGGCGGTGTCGGTGCCAAGTTCATGTCGACATGGGCGGGCCTGTCGGACGACGACTACCGCTTCGGCGTGAAGGCCCGCCTCAACCAGATCGACACGAACGCCGTGCTCAAGCGCAAGCGGCTGCGGTCGCACAAGACCTGCAGGGACCCGACCTGCTCCTCGGCCGAGACGCTGGCCCATGTCCTCAACCATTGCGAGTCCAACATGGACGCAATCCGCCAGCGTCATGACGACGCCTTGGAGCAGATCGGGTCCAAGATCCGCAACGCGCTCAAGCGCGGCAAGTCGACCGCGGAGCTGCGCCTGAACCAGACGGTACCCGAGTACACGGGCGCAGCTCTGCGGCCAGACATCGTACTGCGGATCGTGGCCGCCAAGAAGATGGTGATCGCCGACTTGGCGGTCACGTTCGAAGAGCACGCGGCCGGCGCCCGCCACTCCTCGCTGCAGCTCAGCCACGACCACAAGACACTCAAGTACCAACCGATCGTGGCGGAGCTGCAGCTCAAGGGGTGGCAGGTGCAGACCGCGGCGATCGTGTACGGGTCGCTGGGCTCGGTGCAGCCCGGCAACTTCAACACCTACACGGAAAAGTTGAAGCTGCACAAGCGCGAGGCTCGACAGCTGGACCTTCAGCTGTCGAGCCACTGCATCCGCGCCAGCCACCGCATCTGGGGCTGGTACTGCCGGCGCCACCGCGAAGGACAACGGAGCGGCAACGCCTCGCGAGCGCCGCGTGGGTCTGGGGGGGCCCCGCGGCGCACATCGCAGGCTCGGGCACGGCGGTAAGCTGGTCATTTGACCAACAGGGCACTACCCAGGTAGGGAACCGCCCTTCAAAAACACAGGAAGACACAAACACCCTCCCTTTAGTGACATGCATATTTTAGCCTACATTTCAGTTACGGAGAGGTTACTAACTGGTAAACACGAACACACATTCTGTTCTAATCAGTGTGAAAACTGGTTTCCCTGCTTTTGGTGGGGTCTTTTTCACATTTATTTTTGGAACTGCTGCTTTCGGTTAGCTTGCTAGCCAATCGCGGTACGGTCTCCGGGGGCTTTCACCCATCCCCCGCGAGGCCAACTACACTTGATCTTCTCCGTTTCCTCTACTCTTATTTTTGCATCAACTGTTAATATTGACATATTTCAGCCTATTGCTATATTTTATAATGTTATTGCTATATTTCGTAATTCTATCGCTATATTTCGTAATTCTAGTGCTATATTTCGTAATTCTATCGCTGTATTTCGTAATGCTAGTGCTATATTTTATAATGCTATTGATAGGTTTGGCATTATCCACCGCAGCTTTTTGCAATTTAAAAGTTTCACTTATCCGACGTCACAACGGAACAGCTGGCACTGTTTAGGGTTGTGGACCTTCTCGGCCTTTGGCTAAGATCAAGTGTAGTATCTGTTCTAATCAGTGTGAAAACTGGTTTCCCTGCTTTTGGTGGGGTCTTTTTCACATTCATTTTTGGAACTGCTGCTTTCGGTTAGCTTGCTAGCCAATCGCGGTACGGTCTCCGGGGGCTTTCACCCATCCCCCGCGAGGCCAACTACTACTTGATCTTTTCTATCCTCTTCCTTCTTCTGCCTACGGGCCGGCAACTACCTTTTCGGCCCTTCACCACCGCATCGGCGCATGCGCTTCTGGTGGCCGGACTGGCAACCCCGGGAGCGCTCGCCGTCCACCGACAGCGAGTGCTCCACGGCCAGCCACTCCAGCCTCGCCAGCGACGCGTCTTTCTATAGCGCGGCCAGCGACGGGGCTGGGGCGGCTGAGCTGGCGGACGTCCGGGCGGGGGCGGATCCGCTAGGGCTTCGGTTACGCATTGGGGATCCGCCCGCCCCCGTTTTGGGCTCGGCCGGAGCCGAAAATGGCCCCGGCGACCCTCCACGCGCGGCGCCGCTGCTCGGCACCGGCGAGGAGTTGGCCGGCGCAACTTCGGGCACGGGTCCGCGACCCGCTGCGCCCATTGCGCCCATTGCGGGACCGCGGGCCGGGCCCTCTGGCGGCCAAGCCGAGGCCCGGTCCGCCGCTTCAACCTCGCGTCGCTTCGCGGCGACGGCGAGCAGACGCGGGCCCGCGGACCGTCCGCCGGGCGGGACCGGGCCCCGTTCACTTGGCCGCACTATGCCCGGATCCCGGGCCTCTCGTGCGCCGCGCGGCACGGTCGCCACAGCCGAAGAACACGGCCTCGAGGACGCGGCGCTTCGGCGCGGCGGGCGGAGCGACGGCTCCTGCGCAGCCCCCACGCCTGCTACGGACCCCCACGCGCGCCGGTTGGCTGCCCAAGACCCCGCCGCCGCCGCTCCGCCTCTCCTCGCGCCCCCGCTGCCCCCCAGTGATGTTGGCCGACCCGGCAGGGCGGCCGGCAGGCTGCCCGTCAGTGGAGCGCCCGCAGCCGCCACGGCGCGCGCTCCCACGGGCAGCCAGGGCCCCGACGACCTCCGCCGCGCCCAGGACGACGACGGCGACGGCGACGACGCGGACGGCCAAGACGACCCCGCTGCCGCCACCAAGCCCCGCCCGGACCCTGCGAGTGTGTTGCCCCGGCCCGGCAGGGCGGGCGGCAGGCTCGCCGACATGCCAACGCCTGGAGCCGCGCCGGCTGCGACTGCTGCAGCTATTGCTGAGGCGGCAGTTGCAGCTGACGCTGCGGCTCGAACTGCCGACCAAGTCGCCGCGCAGGAGCCGGTGCAGACGACGTACGCACACAGCGCCACCGAGTTCAAGTGCAGCGTGTGTGCGTACGTCGCAGGCAACTTGGCTACGCTCGTCGCCCACCGCAGATCGGCGCACCGCGGCACCCGCTTCTCCGACATCTTCGACAGCGGGTGCGCGTGCAGCCTCGTGTTCCACTCGCGGATGGCGGCGACGAGCCATGCCCTCGCCTGCGCACAGCGCGCCTCGCAGGCGGCGCCTTCCCCCGCAGAGGCCATGGACGTTGACCAAGGCCGCGTCCGGCCCAGGCAGCGCCGCCCATCGCCTCGCCGACCCAGCGAGCGACGCCCGGACGGCAAGCGCCGCCGCCTCAACAGCGAAGACGACGCCGACGCCCAGAAGCCGGCCGAGCACCTGCAGCTCGCGGACGAGGACGGAGTCGAGGACCCACCCCAAGCGCACAAGCCATACGCGGCCAGCGCTCTCTCGGCCCCTGTCCTCGCCGTGTATGTGCACAACGCGGAGCGCTTCACGTGCACGCTGTGCACGTTCACGGCAGCCAGCTTCAGCTCCTTGCAGAGGCATCGGACCACTCGGCACCGGCGCGCAGTCTTCCAGGACAAGTTTCTGGCGGGCTGCGCGTGCGGCACCCCCTTTGCGTCGCGGCCAGCGGCAGCTAAACACGCGCAAGCGTGCGCCGGCCGTTCGACTGCACTTCCAGCTACGGCTCTGCCAGTGGCAGGGACATCAAGCCCCACCGCTGCCGCAGCCAACGCCACCGTCGCGGCGGCCACTGTCACGCCCGACTCGCCCCAACCAGCAACCCCGGAGCTCGCAGCGTCCCCCCCGCTTGCGAGCCCCACTCATCCCGAAGTTGTTGAAGTGCCGGAGCAGCCGAGCCAGGGACGATGGGGGCCAGCGCTACCCCGAGCTCTGGTCGCTGAACGTGTCGCCGCGCGCCTTGGTGCCATTCCAGCACCACGCTGGGAACCTCCGCTGCCCCGAGAGCTGGTGTCCACCCGCATAGCTGCGCGTCTCGGTGAGGTTCCGGCGCCTCGCTGGGGCCCACCGCTGCCGCGCCGCATGGTGGCGTCTCGGATCGCCGCTCGCCTGCTCCCACCAGAGCCGACGGCTGACGGCGAGACCAAGGAGGACACCTCGGCGGACGGAGCCGACCTGACGGCCAGGGACGCAAACCAGGAGGACAACCCGGCGGCCGCACCCGACCGGACGGCGACAGCGGCGGCGATGGACGTGGACAGCGGCACCGCCGGAGAGTGGCTGCTGCGCTTCGACGGCGCCTGCCGCGCCAACCCAGGACCCGGCGGAGCTGGTGCAGCGCTGTTCAAGCCCGACGGCTCCGTGGTGTGGACGTGCTCCCACTACATGCCGAGCAGCAGTGAAACGAACAACACTGCCGAGTACTCGGCGCTGCTGCTCGAAGCGCCGCGTCCTCGAGGCCGTGTTCTTCGGCCGTGTACTCCGTGCCGCGCGGCGCACGAGAGGCCCGGGATCCTGGCATAGTGAGGCCAAGTGAACGGGGCCCGGTCCCGCCCGGCGGACGGTCCGCGGGCCCGCGTCTGCTCGCCGTCGCCGCGAAGCGACGCGAGGTTGAAGCGGCGGACCGGGCCTCGGCTTGGCCGCCAGAGGGCCCGGCCCGCGGTCCCGCAATGGGCGCAATGGGCGCAGCGGGTCGCGGACCCGTGCCCGAAGTTGCGCCGGCCAACTCCTCGCCGGTGCCGAGCAGCGGCGCCGCGCGTGGAGGGTCGCCGGGGCCATTTTCGGCTCCGGCCGAGCCCAAAACGGGGGCGGGCGGATCCCCAATGCGTAACCGAAGCCCTAGCGGATCCGCCCCCGCCCGGACGTCCGCCAGCTCAGCCGCCCCAGCCCCGTCGCTGGCCGCGCTATAGAAAGACGCGTCGCTGGCGAGGCTGGAGTGGCTGGCCATGGAGCACTCGCTGTCGGTGGACGGCGAGCGCTCCCGGGGTTGCCAGTCCGGCCACCAGAAGCGCATGCGCCGATGCGGTGGTGAAGGGCCGAAAAGGTAGTTGCCGGCCCGTAGGCAGAAGAAGGAAGAGGATAGAAAAGATCAAGTAGTAGTTGGCCTCGCGGGGGATGGGTGAAAGTTCCCGGAGACCGTACCGCGATTGGCTAGCAAGCTAACCGAAAGCAGCAGTTCCAAAAATGAATGTGAAAAAGACCCCACCAAAAGCAGGGAAACCAGTTTTCACACTGATTAGAACAGATACTACACTTGATCTTAGCCAAAGGCCGAGAAGGTCCACAACCCTAAACAGTGCCAGCTGTTCCGTTGTGACGTCGGATAAGTGAAACTTTTAAATTGCAAAAAGCTGCGGTGGATAATGCCAAACCTATCAATAGCATTATAAAATATAGCACTAGCATTACGAAATACAGCGATAGAATTACGAAATATAGCACTAGAATTACGAAATATAGCGATAGAATTACGAAATATAGCAATAACATTATAAAATATAGCAATAGGCTGAAATATGTCAATATTAACAGTTGATGCAAAAATAAGAGTAGAGGAAACGGAGAAGATCAAGTGTAGTTGGCCTCGCGGGGGATGGGTGAAAGCCCCCGGAGACCGTACCGCGATTGGCTAGCAAGCTAACCGAAAGCAGCACTTCCAAAAATGAACGTGAAAAAGACCCCACCAAAAGCAGGGAAACCAGTTTTCACACTGATTAGAACAGAAAGGGTTAATGTATTACCTGCCGGTTAGTCCGTTGCGTCCTGATAGTGACTACCTGGGAGTCCCTAATTGGTGTGTAGTTGGTGTACGGGTTGAACCAATCGGGGGGTCGGACCATGTGAGCCGGTGCAGGGTTTCCGAGGGCGGTTCCCTACATGGGTGTGGCCCTGTCGGCCGCAATGGGCCTGGTTGCCGTCTAGCGGCGGCCGGAGCGCGACGGAGTCCCCCCGGTCTCCGTCACCCGACTGCCCCTGGTGTCTTGGCTGGGGCGCTGTGCGTGCTGGCGGGCGCGGTGCTGGCTGCAATGCAGGTTCCAGATGCGGCGGCTGGACTGTATGCACGCGGCAGATAGCTGCCAGTCCAGCCGCTTCGCGTCTCGCTTGAGCAGCCCCAGGTGCTCGGTGTAAACCGAGCGGTTGCCACCGGCGACCGCACCAAGCGAGCCGTAAACGAGCGCCGAGAGGTGCACCTTCCACCCTTGGCGCTCGAGGTGGCGCTTGATGCGGTCGTACTTGGCGCGCTTGTGTGCGGCGATGCGGGCCAGCGCTGAGCTGTCCGGGTCCTCGCCCGCCTGCTCCTCGAACGCCACGGCCAGATCGACCACCGCCACCGTCTTCTTGGTGTGGTTGTACAGCTGGAGGTCGGGCCGTAGCGCGGGGCCAGCGAGCGAGGGCACGGTCTGGTTAACCCGGAGCTCAACGCGGTCCTGCCGGTCGCCCGACGACGACGCGATGAGCGCACGCTCGATGGTCTTGAGTGCGTCGTCGTGGCGGCCGCGGACCGCATCCATGGTGCCCGGGCAGTGGTTGAGCACATGCGCCAGCGTCTCCACCCGGGAGCAGCCCGGCTGCCTGCATCGGTGGTGGGCCCGGAGGCGCCGGCGCTTGAGTACACTGTGCGTGTCGAGCTGGTTCAAGCGGGCGGCCACCGCGAAGCGATAGTCAGCTTCCCACATGCCTCGCGGCCGCGTGAGGAAGCTGCTGCCGACGCCGCCGTGCGCGCGTGCCGTTCTGCCTTGGTCGCGCATGGCCGCCCACTTGGTCCAGTGCCTGTGCTTGATGTGCAGCTTCACGTGCCGCAGGACCGTGCGGTGGTCGAGCCACTTGTCGTGGTGCGGCACGCGAAGCTGCAGCGTGGCCGCGGCCGTGCCGGTGTCGGTGCACGCCGGTGCGGTCGCGAACTGGAGGCCGATCGTGCGGAGGTGGCGCTGGACGTCGACCCAGAGCGAGCCGATGTCGCCGTTGCGGCGCTTCGGCGGCGCGTCGGGCGACGTCCCGAGCTGCGAGTTGAGCAGCAGCTCGCACAGCTCCTCCTCGCGGCCCGCCCACGCTTGAGTGTCCAGCCGGTGGCGCGCGTCGGCGATCTGCCGGGGCTGCACGCGCGCGATGCGCTGGATGGCAGGGTCCTTGGAGTTCAGCATCTGCCACCCATGCGCGACTTGCAGCGCCGCGTGCAGTTCCGTCAGCGGCAGTAGGCCCAGTCCGCCGCGCGACACCGGTGCGTAGAAGCACTGCGCTGTGGCGGAGGCTGGCAGTCGCAGGAGATGGCGGAGGCCTCGCGCGAGGTGCCGGTCGAAGCCCGCAAGCTGCTGCTGGAAGGGGCGGAGGTGGCGAAGCGCGTACTCCACCCGAGGGTAGAGGTACGTCTTCACCGCCTTCACCACCTGCCACGGTGCGAGGCCCGACTGGAGCAGCGCTGTCGCGTCATCCTTCAGCTGTTTGAGCATAGGCGCGAGCTCGACGCGGCGGCGCGTGTGGTCGAAGCCGTCGCCGACCCCCAGGTAGGTGTACGAGGCGCTCATGGACAGCGCGGGGATCGGCGACCCGTCCAGCTCCAGCTTGAGGTCGTCCGCCTTGAGCACGCCGCGGCGGTCGCGCTGGATCGACATGGTGGAGCATTTGCTGGGGTTGGCCGCCATGCCGGTCCAGCGGAGGAAGTCGGCCACGAGCGCGTGCTGTCGCTTGATGCCGTCCTCGGTGCCGCTGAAGATCTTGAGGTCGTCGGCGTATGCCGAGGCACCGGGGCAGTCATCGCCCGACAGCGGCACTCCCGTGGCCGGCAGTCGCTTCAGCGCGAAGAGCAGTGGGCTGATGGCAGCGTTGAAGAGCTGTGGGCTGAGCGGGCAGCCTTGGAAGACTCCCACCCGCAGCGAGATCGGGGCCGTTGTGCCGTCGGCGGCGTTCCCGACGACGAACGCCGCGCTCTCGTAGAGCCCCTTGCACATGGTGACGTAGTCGTCGGGGACGCCGAGCCGCGCGAGTGCATCCCATAGCAGCGCGAACGGCACGCTGCCGAACGCGTTGCGGAAGTCGTACCAGACTTCGTAGAGCTGGCGGCGCTTGCGGCGGGCCTGGTCGACGAGCGTGGCCGCGAGGAAGTTGTGCTCCCCGCAGCCGTTGACCGCTCGGAAGCCCTTCTGTCCCGGGGCGTGGCGGTCGTTCGCGTCCAGCCACCGTACCAGCCGCCGCGCGAGGACCCCCGTGTAGAGCTTGTAGATGGCTTGCTGGAGGCAAATGGGCCTCCAGTTCGCCGGGTCCTCGCGCGCGCCCTTCTTGTGCAGCAGCCGCACCACCCCGAGCTTCCAGCTCTGGGGCACACGTTTCGCCTCCCAGCACTTCTGGAAGGCGGTGGCCGGGTCGAGAGCCGCTGCCGACCACGGAGCGACGTCGCTGCGGGTGGAAGGCGACAGCACCCTTGTGATCCAGCAGGTGCGCGGCATCTTCGCGGCGAGGAACGCCGTTCTACGCCGCCTCCGCGACCAAGTCAAGGTGGAGCTCGCGCGGGTGGGGAGCTTCTCACTCCACCACATCGACCGCCAAGCGAATGCCCATGCCGACCGCCTGGCCAACCGAGCCCTCGACCTCCGCCGGACGGTGATGGAGTGCGGTGCTCACACGGCAGGCGACGGCTGTACGAACACGACGCTGGACCCTATGCCCGTGCTGCCGCCCCAGCCGACACCCCGCACTCCGCCTCCGACACCCGCGGCCGACACCAACACCGAGATGCAGGAGCCGGAGGACGAGGATCTCGCCGACATCGACGACGGCGAGGTCTATGCAGCCATGCGCATCGGGCCGGACGCAGTTCCGCAGCGTCGACCCCGCCTCCGACTACGCCAGCTCACCGAAGCTGAGGACGACGCTGCCCGCGAGATGGTGGAGCGGCTTGGCGCGACGCTGGCGGCCAAGATCACTGACGCCAGTGACTGGGAGTCGGCGGAGGGCTACATCACAGCCCTCCCGCACCTCCTGTACGACAAATTGCAGCCGTACTCCCAGGCCCAGCGACGCCCCGAGCCGCGTCCCCAGCGACAGCGACAGCAGCACCAAGGCAGCCAGTGCCCGCGGCAGCAGCGGCAACAAGGCGAACAGCGACGGCAGCGCCCGCTGCACGACCAAGGGCAGGACCGCCGCAGCCTGGAAGGCGATGCACATGGAGACAACGAGCGCGATGGCGACGCCAGTCAGCAGGACCCAGCGCGACGGAGGCAGCGCAGGCGCCGCGGGCGCTCTGGTGCAGCGAAGCGGCGACGTCGCCACCGCCCGCCGCGGGTGACTCGACACCACCGCGAGCACCGCCTCGACGAGGCCTTGGACGACCTCCACGCCGTGGAGCAGGCTTCGCCCAGAGACCGCACTGCTGTTCGCCGAGCCCGCCGCCGCGTCGGCCGCGTCAACTCGGCCATCGACCAACGGCACCTGCGTCACCGGTTCGACACGGACGAGAAAGCCTGCGTCGAAGACATCCTGTCCAAGGCACGCGCGCAGCAGGAGACACCAAGGACAGCGGCCTCCAGCGCCGGCACCGCATCGGACCCAGCGGCGCCAGCGGCAGGCGCTACAGACGACGGTACCTGCCCCATTCCGGGCGATGAGCTCTGGCGGTACTTCGACGGCGTCAACACACCCAGCCAGGAGTTCGCTCCTGACGCCCCGGCGGGTGCTGCCTTCCGCTCCGCTATGACCCACCTGCCTGCCGCGTCGAGGTTCAGGGAGCTGCTCACGGAGGCGCCGACACAGGACGATATCGAGTCACAGCTGCAGCACGCCCACGGCACCTCCAGCCCCGGCCTCGACGGCGTCGGCTATGACGTGTACCAGCACTTCGCCGCGCAGCTCCTGCCCGTGCTCGCCACCGCCTTCCAGAAGTGCTGGGAGGCGAAACGTGTGCCCCAGAGCTGGAAGCTCGGGGTGGTGCGGCTGCTGCACAAGAAGGGCGCGCGCGAGGACCCGGCGAACTGGAGGCCCATTTGCCTCCAGCAAGCCATCTACAAGCTCTACACGGGGGTCCTCGCGCGGCGGCTGGTACGGTGGCTGGACGCGAACGACCGCCACGCCCCGGGACAGAAGGGCTTCCGAGCGGTCAACGGCTGCGGGGAGCACAACTTCCTCGCGGCCACGCTCGTCGACCAGGCCCGCCGCAAGCGCCGCCAGCTCTACGAAGTCTGGTACGACTTCCGCAACGCGTTCGGCAGCGTGCCGTTCGCGCTGCTATGGGATGCACTCGCGCGGCTCGGCGTCCCCGACGACTACGTCACCATGTGCAAGGGGCTCTACGAGAGCGCGGCGTTCGTCGTCGGGAACGCCGCCGACGGCACAACGGCCCCGATCTCGCTGCGGGTGGGAGTCTTCCAAGGCTGCCCGCTCAGCCCACAGCTCTTCAACGCTGCCATCAGCCCGCTGCTCTTCGCGCTGAAGCGATTGCCGGCCACGGGCGCGCCGCTGTCGGGCGATGACTGCCCCGGTGCCTCGGCATACGCCGACGACCTCAAGATCTTCAGCGGCACCGAGGACGGCATCAAGCGACAGCACGCGCTCGTGGCCGACTTCCTCCGCTGGACCGGCATGGCGGCCAACCCCAGCAAATGCTCCACCATGTCGATCCAGCGCGACCGCCGCGGCGTGCTCAAGGCGGACGACCTCAAGCTGGAGCTGGACGGGTCGCCGATCCCCGCGCTGTCCATGAGCGCCTCGTACACCTACCTGGGGGTCGGCGACGGCTTCGACCACACGCGCCGCCGCGTCGAGCTCGCGCCTATGCTCAAACAGCTGAAGGATGACGCGACAGCGCTGCTCCAGTCGGGCCTCGCACCGTGGCAGGTGGTGAAGGCGGTGAAGACGTACCTCTACCCTCGGGTGGAGTACGCGCTTCGCCACCTCCGCCCCTTCCAGCAGCAGCTTGCGGGCTTCGACCGGCACCTCGCGCGAGGCCTCCGCCATCTCCTGCGACTGCCAGCCTCCGCCACAGCGCAGTGCTTCTACGCACCGGTGTCGCGCGGCGGACTGGGCTTACTGCCGCTGACGGAACTGCACGCGGCGCTGCAAGTCGCGCATGGGTGGCAGATGCTGAACTCCAAGGACCCTGCCATCCAGCGCATCGCGCGCGTGCAGCCCCGGCAGATCGCCGACGCGCGCCACCGGCTGGACACTCAAGCGTGGGCGGGCCGCGAGGAGGAGCTGTGCGAGCTGCTGCTCAACTCGCAGCTCGGGACGTCGCCCGACGCGCCGCCGAAGCGCCGCAACGGCGACATCGGCTCGCTCTGGGTCGACGTCCAGCGCCACCTCCGCACGATCGGCCTCCAGTTCGCGACCGCACCGGCGTGCACCGACACCGGCACGGCCGCGGCCACGCTGCAGCTTCGCGTGCCGCACCACGACAAGTGGCTCGACCACCGCACGGTCCTGCGGCACGTGAAGCTGCACATCAAGCACAGGCACTGGACCAAGTGGGCGGCCATGCGCGACCAAGGCAGAACGGCACGCGCGCACGGCGGCGTCGGCAGCAGCTTCCTCACGCGGCCGCGAGGCATGTGGGAAGCTGACTATCGCTTCGCGGTGGCCGCCCGCTTGAACCAGCTCGACACGCACAGTGTACTCAAGCGCCGGCGCCTCCGGGCCCACCACCGATGCAGGCAGCCGGCAGAAAGACACAAACACCCTCCCTTTAGTGACATGCATATTTTAGCCTACATTTCAGTTACGGAGAGGTTACTAACTGGTAAACACGAACACACATTCTGTTCTAATCGGTGTGAAAACTGGTTTCCCTGCTTTTGGTGGGGTCTTTTTCACATTCATTTTTGGAACTACTGCTTTAGGTTAGCTTGCTAGCCAATCGCGGTACGGTCTCCGGGGGCTTTCACCACTCCCCCGCGAGGCCAACCACTACACTTATCTTCTCCGTTTCCTCTACTCGTATTTTTGCATCAACTATTAATATTGACATACTTCAGCCTATTGCTATATTTTATAATGTTATTGCTATATTTCGTAATTCTATCGCTATATTTCGTAATGCTAGTGCTATATTTTATAATGCTATTGATAGGTTTGGCATTATCCACCGCAGCTTTTTGCAATTTAAAAGTTTCACTTATCCGACGTCACAACGGAACAGCTGGCACTGTTTAGGGTTGTGGACCTTCTCGGCCTTTTGGCTAAGATCAAGTGTAGTATCTGTTCTAATCAGCGTGAAAACTGGTTTCCCTGCTTTTGGTGGGGTCTTGTTCACATTCATTTTTGCAATTCCCATAAGTACTTAGCTTGCTAAGTGTTTACGGGACGGGCACGCTCCACGAGCACTTCACGGCGGTGAACTCGCCCCGCATCAACTTCCTACCAGATGAAGCTAGCGGGGCGTTGTTCCGCGGGGCGATGACCGACGTCGGGACACCGCAGGAGCGGCGGAGCGCGCTCACGGACGAGCTGACGATGGACGAGGTGGAGGACCAGCTCATGCAAGCGGCCACGAACTCCAGCCCCGGCCACGACGGCGTGGGATACGACATCTACAAGAAGTTCGCGGCGCAGCTGGCCCCCCTCCTCCACGCAGCCTTCCAGTTCTGTTGGCGCCACCACCGGGTGCCTGCCCCGTCGAAGGTGGGGTTCGTCCGCCTCATCCACAAGAAGGGTGACCCCAACGACCCAGCGAACTGGCGGCCGATCTGCCTGCAGACCGCGATCTACAAGCTCTACAGCGGTCTGCTGGCGCGTCGGCTGTCGGCGTACCTGGAGGCGAACGGGCTGCTGCTCATGGCGCAGAAGGGGTTCAGGGCGTACAATGGTTGCCACGAGCACAACTTCGTGGCAACCACGCTCCTGGACCAAACCCGACGCATGCACCGCAGGCTGTACCAGGTCTGGTACGACCTGCGGAACGCGTTCGGGTCCGTTCACCAGGACATGCTGTGATATGTGCTCCGCCTGCTCGGCGTCGAGCGCGCGTTCGTCGAGCGCTGCGACGACATCTATGAGGATTCCTACTTCGTCGTCGGCAACGCGGCCGACGGAACCAGTGCGGCAGGAGGTGGGCGTGTACCAAGGCTGTCCACTCAGCCCCCTCCTGTTCATCGCCGCGCTGGTGCCGTTGCTCCGAGCATTGGAGAAGCTCGACGGAGTGGGCGTCGCGTTGGCGGACGGGGTGCGGCCATGCACCACGGCCTACGCCGACGACCTCAAGGTGTTCAGCGACAGCGCGGCCGGCATCAAGCGCTGCCACGCTGTCGTTGAGAAGTTCCTGGAGTGGACGGTGCTGCAGGCCAATCCAGGCAAGTGCGCCTTCCTGGCCGTGACACGCAACGCGCGCGGCATCCTCGCCCACGACAAGGACATGAAGCTGTCGCTCCACGACGAGGAGGTCTCAAGCATCAAGCTGCACGACAGCTACCCCTACCTCGGCGTGGGCGACGGCTTCGATCACGTGCGCCACCGTCTCCAGCTCGAGCCCAAGCTACAACAGATCAAGCGGGAGGTGGTGGCGCTGATGCAGTCGGGGTTGGCGCCGTGGCAGGTGGTGAAGGCGCTCAAGACCTACGTCTACCCCAAGGTCGAGTACGCGCTTCGCCACCTCCGCCCGCTCCAGTCCCAGCTACAGGGCTTTGACCGTACGGTAGCCAAGGGCCTGCGGCATCTGTTACGCCTGCCCCGCTCGGCAACCAACGAGGTGCTCTACGCACCAACGTCGAGCGGTGGCTTGGGGCTCGCTGCACTCGAAGGACCCGGCGATCCGGGAGGTGGCGCGCGCACAGGTGTGCCAGGTGGTCCGCAAGCGCCACCACCTCCGCGAAGAACACTGGCGGGGGCGTGACGACGAGCTCGTGCGGTGCTTCCTCAACTCCGAGCTCGCCGCCTCGCCCCACGCGGAGGCGCTGCGCCGCCACGGCGACATCGGGTCACTGTGGTCCGACGTACAGCGGTGGCTGTGCGTCTACCACCTCAGCCTGGCGGTGCAGGACGACCGCAACGGCCAGGACCCACTCGGCCTCCGCGTGCCGCACCACGCCAAGTGGCTCGACCACAAGTCGGTGCTGCGGCACGTAAAGTTGCACCTGAAGATCCGCCACCAGACCCGATGGAAGGGTCTGGCGGACCAAGGCAAGACGGTGAGGGCCCACGGCGGTGCCGGCGCCAAGTTCGTGTCGACGGTGGCGGGCCTGTCGGACGACGACTACCGCTTCGGCGTGAAGGCCCGCCTCAACCAAGTCGACACCAACTCGGCGCTGAAGCGTAAGCACCTGCGGGCCCACACGGCCTGCAGGGACCCGACCTGCTCCTCAGCCGAGACGCTGGCCCATGTCCTCAACCATTGCGAGTCCAACATGGACGCACTCCGCCAGCGTCATGACGACGCCCTGGAGCAGATCGGGTCCAAGATCCGTAACGCGCTCGAGCGCGGCAAGCCGGTCGCGGAGCTGCGCCTGAACCAGACAGTGCCCGAGTACATGGGCGCAGCCCTGCGGCCGGACATCGTACTGCGGAACGTGGCCGCCAAGAAGATGGTGATCGCCGACTTGGCGGTCACGTTCGAAGAGCACGCGACCGGCGCCCGCCACTCCTCACTGCAGCTCAGCCACAATCACAAGATTCTTAAGTACCAACCGATCGTGGTGGAGCTGCGGCTCAAGGGGTGGCAGGTGCAGACCGCGGCGATCGTGTACGAGTCGCTGGACTCGGTGCAGCCCAGCAACTGCAACACCTACACGGAGAAGTTGAAGTTGCACAAGCGCGAGGCTCGACAGCTGGACCTTCAGCTGTCGAGCCACTGCATCCGCACCAGCCACCGCATCTGGGGCTGGCACTGCCGGCGCCACCGCGAAGGACAACGGAGTGGCAACGCCTCGCGAGCGCCGCGTGGGGGGCGCGGCGCACATCGCAGGCTCGGGCACGGCGGTAAGCTGGTCATTTGACCAACAGGGCACTACCCAGGTAGGGAACCGCCCTTCAAAAACCCAGGAAGACACAAACACCCTCCCTTTAGTGACATGCATATTTTAGCCTACATTTCAGTTACGGAGAGGTTACTAACTGGTAAACACGAACACACATTCTGTTCTAATCAGTGTGAAAACTGGTTTCCCTGCTTTTGGTGGGGTCTTTTTAACATTCATTTTTGGAGGCACTGACCCAAAGGCGCCCCGCATTTCAAAATTTTCAAATTTCAGAAAGATCATAACTAAATTATACTTTCGAACTTCTGGCAACAAAGAGTCAGTGCCACATAACCAGAATCACCCCGCATCCAGCACGGCACCATGGCCCCCCGCACTTCTCGCACCACGTACACCGCCCGCCCGGGTCGCAGCCCCCTCGCCACACCCAGCCCCCACGAGTATGATGTTTCCTCCAACGCGCTCTTCACCTTCAACTCTGTGATGAGCGCGTGCGCGACGGAGAAGGGCGCGCTGGAGTGGGCGCAGCGAGTGGGGCTTCTGGCAAGCGCGCCTCTGTGTTCTACCTGCACCAATGGCATGACGTTGTACGTCGCTGTGAAGCGGACGCGCTGGCGCTGCTCCCGCACGGGGTGCCGTCTGGAGAGAAGCGTACGGGCCTCCTCCTTCTTTGCCCGGTCATCAGCTCCCTCTCGAAGCTGATCAAGCTGCTGTTGTTCTGGGCGTTCCAGCACCCAGTCACAACGGCAGCACAGCAGGCGGAGGTGTCGCCGACAATGGCAGGGCAGTGGTATGTCTGTGCCCAGGACATCTGCACCGCCGAGATGAAGCGGACGTTGCCGAAGGTAAAATCGTACATTATTCTGTTGCTAAATATTATTTAGTTAGCAGTGTTGGGTTGTATTTTTAACGGGTTGAACAATGATGTTAAACTGCTAGATCGGAGGGGATGGGCACGTGGTCGAGATCGACGAAACGTCCCTGAAGAAGAAGCAAAAGTACCGACGTGGTACCCGCCACCCAGACTTCTGGGTCTTCGGCGGAGTCGACCGAACCACTAAAAAGTGGTTCGCTCGTGTCGTTTATAACGACCGGACGAAGCCGACTCTGCTTTGATTAAAGCTCACATCAAACCTGGGTAATGACTGTACAACTGCGTATGATTTGACAAGATATCTAACTCTTTATGCATGTTTATCAGTACTTTGATTGTCTCCGATATGTTTAAGGCGTACGTGACCCAAGTCCAGAGTGGGCGCAACAAAGGAAAGTTATACACCCTTATCAACAACAGGCACCTGCGTGGGATGCGGTACCAACACCTGTGGGTAAACCACACGAAACACTTCAAGGACCCCACGACTGGCGCCCATACGAACCGCATCGAGGGCGTCTGGGAGGTGAAGATCAAGCAGCGCATCAAAGCTGCTCGTGGTATGCGGAAAAGAGTGGTAGCTAGCTACCTAGACGAGTGTATGTGGCGCACGTGGTACTTCGCGGAGAAACCTGCAAAGAGTCACATTTTCCAAGGGCTAGTTACTGGTATTAGGAAGTACTACGAGGTCTAGTTAAACCAATACAAACTGGGATGAAAAGTTCTGAAATTTGAAAATTTTGAAATACGGGGTGCCTTTGGGTCAGTGCCTTTTTGGAACATCCGAGAATGCTAGCTTGCTAGTTTTTCTTGGAACGGTCTCCGGGGGCTTTCACCACCTCCCCCGCGAGGCCAACCACTACACTTATCTTCTCCGTTTCCTCTACTCGTATTTTTGCATCAACTATTAATATTGACATATTTCAGCCTATTGCTATATTTTATAATGTTATTGCTATATTTCGTAATTCTATCGCTATATTTCGTAATGCTAGTGCTATATTTTATAATGCTATTGATAGGTTTGGCATTATCCACCGCAGCTTTTTGCAATTTAAAAGTTTCACTTATCCGACGTCACAACGGAACAGCTGGCACTGTTTAGGGTTGTGGACCTTCTCGGCCTTTTGGCTAAGATCAAGTGTAGTATCTGTTCTAATCAGCGTGAAAACTGGTTTCCCTGCTTTTGGTGGGGTCTTGTTCACATTCATTTTTGCAATTCCCATAAGTACTTAGCTTGCTAAGTGTTTACGGGACGGGCACGCTCCACGAGCACTTCACGGCGGTGAACTCGCCCCGCATCAACTTCCTACCAGATGAAGCTAGCGGGGCGTTGTTCCGCGGGGCGATGACCGACGTCGGGACACCGCAGGAGCGGCGGAGCGCGCTCACGGACGAGCTGACGATGGACGAGGTGGAGGACCAGCTCATGCAAGCGGCCACGAACTCCAGCCCCGGCCACGACGGCGTGGGATACGACATCTACAAGAAGTTCGCGGCGCAGCTGGCCCCCCTCCTCCACGCAGCCTTCCAGTTCTGTTGGCGCCACCACCGGGTGCCTGCCCCGTCGAAGGTGGGGTTCGTCCGCCTCATCCACAAGAAGGGTGACCCCAACGACCCAGCGAACTGGCGGCCGATCTGCCTGCAGACCGCGATCTACAAGCTCTACAGCGGTCTGCTGGCGCGTCGGCTGTCGGCGTACCTGGAGGCGAACGGACTGCTGCCCATGGCGCAGAAGGGGTTCAGGGCGTACAATGGTTGCCACGAGCACAACTTCGTGGCAACCACGCTCCTGGACCAAACCCGACGCATGCGCCGCAGGCTGTACCAGGTCTGGTACGACCTGCGGAACGCGTTCGGGTCCGTTCACCAGGACATGCTGTGGTATGTGCTCCGCCTGCTCGGCGTCGAGCGTGCGTTCGTCGAGCGCTGCGACGACATCTACGAGGACTCCTATTTCGTCGTCGGCAACGCGGCCGACGGAGCGACGGAACCAGTGCGGCAGGAGGTGGGCGTGTACCAAGGCTGTCCACTCAGCCCCCTCCTGTTCATCGCCGCGCTGGTGCCGTTGCTCCGAGCATTGGAGAAGCTCGACGGAGTGGGCGTCGCGTTGGCGGACGGGGTGCGGCCATGCACCACGGCCTACGCCGACGACCTCAAGGTGTTCAGCGACAGCGCGGCCGGCATCAAGCGCTGCCACGCTGTCGTTGAGAAGTTCCTGGAGTGGACGGTGCTGCAGGCCAATCCAGGCAAGTGCGCCTTCCTGGCCGTGACACGCAACGCGCGCGGCATCCTCGCCCACGACAAGGACATGAAGCTGTCGCTCCACGACGAGGAGGTCTCAAGCATCAAGCTGCACGACAGCTACCCCTACCTCGGCGTGGGCGACGGCTTCGATCACGTGCGCCACCGTCTCCAGCTCGAGCCCAAGCTACAACAGATCAAGCGGGAGGCGGTGGCGCTGATGCAGTCGGGGTTGGCGCCGTGGCAGGTGGTGAAGGCGCTCAAGACCTACGTCTACCCCAAGGTCGAGTACGCGCTTCGCCACCTCCGCCCGCTCCAGTCCCAGCTACAGGGCTTTGACCGTACGGTAGCCAAGGGCCTGCGGCATCTGTTACGCCTGCCCCGCTCGGCAACCAACGAGGTGCTCTACGCACCAACGTCGAGCGGTGGCTTGGGGCTCGCTGCACTCGAAGGACCCGGCGATCCGGGAGGTGGCGCGCGCACAGGTGTGCCAGGTGGTCCGCAAGCGCCACCACCTCCGCGAAGAACACTGGCGGGGGCGTGACGACGAGCTCGTGCGGTGCTTCCTCAACTCCGAGCTCGCCGCCTCGCCCCACGCGGAGGCGCTGCGCCGCCACGGCGACATCGGGTCACTGTGGTCCGACGTACAGCGGTGGCTGTGCGTCTACCACCTCAGCCTGGCGGTGCAGGACGACCGCAACGGCCAGGACCCACTCGGCCTCCGCGTGCCGCACCACGCCAAGTGGCTCGACCACAAGTCGGTGCTGCGGCACGTAAAGTTGCACCTGAAGATCCGCCACCAGACCCGATGGAAGGGTCTGGCGGACCAAGGCAAGACGGTGAGGGCCCACGGCGGTGCCGGCGCCAAGTTCGTGTCGACGGTGGCGGGCCTGTCGGACGACGACTACCGCTTCGGCGTGAAGGCCCGCCTCAACCAAGTCGACACCAACTCGGCGCTGAAGCGTAAGCACCTGCGGGCCCACACGGCCTGCAGGGACCCGACCTGCTCCTCAGCCGAGACGCTGGCCCATGTCCTCAACCATTGCGAGTCCAACATGGACGCACTCCGCCAGCGTCATGACGACGCCCTGGAGCAGATCGGGTCCAAGATCCGTAACGCGCTCGAGCGCGGCAAGCCGGTCGCGGAGCTGCGCCTGAACCAGACAGTGCCCGAGTACATGGGCGCAGCCCTGCGGCCGGACATCGTACTGCGGAACGTGGCCGCCAAGAAGATGGTGATCGCCGACTTGGCGGTCACGTTCGAAGAGCACGCGACCGGCGCCCGCCACTCCTCACTGCAGCTCAGCCACAATCACAAGATTCTTAAGTACCAACCGATCGTGGTGGAGCTGCGGCTCAAGGGGTGGCAGGTGCAGACCGCGGCGATCGTGTACGAGTCGCTGGACTCGGTGCAGCCCAGCAACTGCAACACCTACACGGAGAAGTTGAAGTTGCACAAGCGCGAGGCTCGACAGCTGGACCTTCAGCTGTCGAGCCACTGCATCCGCACCAGCCACCGCATCTGGGGCTGGCACTGCCGGCGCCACCGCGAAGGACAACGGAGTGGCAACGCCTCGCGAGCGCCGCGTGGGGGGCGCGGCGCACATCGCAGGCTCGGGCACGGCGGTAAGCTGGTCATTTGACCAACAGGGCACTACCCAGGTAGGGAACCGCCCTTCAAAAACCCAGGAAGACACAAACACCCTCCCTTTAGTGACATGCATATTTTAGCCTACATTTCAGTTACGGAGAGGTTACTAACTGGTAAACACGAACACACATTCTGTTCTAATCAGTGTGAAAACTGGTTTCCCTGCTTTTGGTGGGGTCTTTTTAACATTCATTTTTGGAACTACTGCTTTAGGTTAGCTTGCTAGCCAATCGCGGTACGGTCTCCGAGGGCTTTCCCCATCCGTCGTGAGGCCAACTACATCTTGATCTTCTCTATCTCCTTACCTACCCTGCCTACGTACCGGCCCTTCACCAACGCGTCCTGGGATGCGCTTCTGGTGGCCGGACTGGCAGCGCCGGGAGCGCTCGCCGTCCACCGACAGCGAGTGCTCCACGGCCAGCCACTCCAGCCTTGCCACTCCAGCCTTTCTGTAGCGCGGCCAGGGACGGGGCTGGAGCGGCTGAGCTGGCGGACGTCCGGGCGGGGGCGGATCCGCTAGGGCTTGGGTTACGCATTTGGGATCCGCCCGCCGCCGTTTTGGGCACGGCCGGAGCCGAAAATGGGCCCGGCGACGCTTCACGCGCGGTGCCGCTGCTCGGCACCGGCGCGGCCTTCGACGGCGCAACTTCAGGCACGGGTCGGGGACACGCTGCGCCCTTTGCGGGACCGCGGGCCGGGCCCTCTGGCGGCCATGCCGGGGCCCGGTCCGTAACTTCAACCTCGCGTCGCTTCGCGGCGACGGCGAGCGGACGCGGGCCCGCGGACCGTCCGCCGGGCGGGACAGGGTCGTCCACACTGGCCCCCACTATGGCCGAATCCCCGACCTCTCGCGCCCTGCGCTGCACGCTTTTCTCGGCCGAGGAAGGCCGAGCCCAGGATGCGGCCGCCGAGGAGGCGCCACGGAACGACACCTCCTGCGCGCGCCCCAGGCCTCGCCAGGACCTCCCAGCGCGCCGGCTGGCTGGCCAAGACCCCCGGCTCGCCCCTCCAGTGCGCGGAACCGCCCAAGACCCCCCCCTGTTGAGTTGGCAGGACCCGGCAGGGCGGCCAGCAGGCGGCCCGATCCGGTAGCGCCCGGGGCGGCGTTGACAGCGGCGACTGCGCGGGCCCTGGTGGTCTGCCAGCGTCCCAGCGAGGACGACGACGACCCCAGCAGCGACGAGGACGGCTCGGACGACGACAACGCTGCCTCCAGGACCCCACAAGACCCTGCGGATGATGCTGGCCGACCCGACAGGGCGGCCGCCAGGCTCCTCGTTGGTCGAGCCCCCGCAGCCGCTACGGCGCACGATCCCACGGGCAGACAGGACCACAACAGCCTCCGCCGCGGCCAGCACGGCGCTGACGACGATGCTGGCGGCGCTAACGACTCCAAGACCCCCCCCCCCCCCACCGATGATGGCCCGCCCGGCAGGGTGGCCGGCAGGCTGCCCGCCGGTTCAGTGCCCGTGGCTGCTTCGCATCGCGCGCGGGCGGCCACCACGGACCCCCACGACCTCCGCCGCGCCCTGGACGGCGAGAACGACGACGCTGGCGGCGCAACCGCCCTCGCAGACCCCGTGAATGACGATCGCCCACCCGGTAGGGCGGCCGGCCGCCGCTGCGCGCACTGCAGCGGCCGGCTACGGCCCCAGGGAATACCACCGCGACCCAGGCGACGACGCGGACGGCTGCGACGACCGTGCCGGCGCCGCCAAGACCCGCCCGACCACCGAGAGCGTATTGCTCCGACCCGGCAGGGCGGGAGGCATGCTCGCCGAGGGTGTAGCCCCAGCATCTCCATCACCAAGCGCAGCTGCGGTTGCCGCTGCCGCCGAGGTAGCAGCAGCCGCAGTTACTCAAGATGCAGCAGCCCCTGTTGTGCGCGCCGCCGTGGAGCACCGCACGCGCTGCGCCGAACCGAGAACGCTACTACCAGCCACGCGCGCGCGGAGCTCATGACAGGCGACGCGCTCAGCAGGAGCAGACGCTGCAAGCAACATGGCCACGACCGAGGTGACCAAGAGGCCAAAACAAAGGAGATCGACGCCGCTGCGGCGAAGCTCGCGGCCGCGACAGACGCACGAGGACCCAGACCCAGCACATTGGGCCGGACGACGGCCAACAGGGCCCGGTGCAGGCGACGTACGCGCACGACGCTGCGCAGTTCGAGTGCGCGCTGTGCGCGTACGTCGCCACGGACCTCGCGACGCTCGTGGCGCATCGCCGAGCAGCCCACCACGGCATCCGCTTCCAGGACGTCTTCTCCAGCGGGTGCCGGTGCTCGCTTATCTTCTTCTCGCGGATCGTGGCTGCCTGCCACGCCCAAGCGTGCACCCAGCGCAACCCTCCAGCCGCAGCCGCCACCCCCACGACGGCTAGTGCTTCGGAGACAGCAGTGCCACTCCCGACACCTGTTGACCCCCCGACGCGGCCCGAGGCTACTGCGATCCCCACTAGCAGCCTCGCCGCAGCAAGGACTGTCGCTGCTGCAGCCGCACCACGCGGCACTGCGGTGGCAGACACCGCCACCCTGCAGAGCGCTGTGCCCGCCGCTCCCAAGACCCCTGGGTGTCAGCATGTCCCCCCCGTGCTGACCCCCACCCGATCTCGCCTGGTGCAGCAGGTTACAGGCAAGCGGCGCCGACTCAACCCGACCGCCAGCGCCGCCACCTTCTCCACACGGACGACTGCGACGTCGACGGTACCGCCGGACGTATACATGTCGCCACCACCAGCGGTGACGATGCCAGAGGTGGCTCTCCACGCAGGACTGCCTCCCCGCCGCGGTGGCGCCACACCCGGACGTCGAGACGGCACCGGCACCGAAGCCGACGTCGGCGACCAAGGCACAGGAGACGCCGGCAACCACGACGACGGCGCTGACGACGACGGAAACTGTGACAGAGCCGACGCCGACGCCTCCCGTGCTGGCCCACCATCCCGCCGAGGTGGAGCCAGCACCGGACATCGAGATGGCGCCGCCGCCGCCGACCATAGAGGCCCCGGAGACGGTGACGACAGCGACGACGGAGAAGGAGATGGCGAAGACGAGGAGACGACGGCAACGCCAGTGCCTACGGCGACGGCACTGCAGCCGCCTCCACCTAGACGAGCACCGCGCTGGGGACCACGAACCGGCGCGAACGACACTGCTCCGGCTGTGAGCGACGATCTGGCTGCTAACCCGGCAGCGCACCGACCTCTGGGCTCCGCTGCATCGGTCACCGGTGCAACACGGTGGGGTCCACGTCACGGCGCGATCGGGGCAGCGGCTGTAGCTCGCCTGCTCATGCACTAGAAGCTTTTCGTGAGACTCTACCGACCAATAGTATTGATAAATGTACGCGTGTTGGTTGCACTATCGATCACTTGGCTGACAGAGACTACAATCTCGCTCGGACAGAGCACAAAATGCAATCTCGAATTGTCCTCTGTCGTTCCGAGAGGTGCGGGAGACAGGAAGCCGCTGGATCTCCGGCCTGTTCCTGTCGCTACAAGTTCAAATCCTGCCTGACGGCTATTGGTACCTGTGAAGTGTTCCAGCAGGGAGAGCACGTTATGGACAGAGAAGATCCTCCTACTCCAAAGAAGCGTCAGCTTTCTGGTGAAATGAAGGACTTCATTGTGGCGAGCCTGGATAGTGGAGAGAAAACTACAGCTACGAAGTTGTACGCGTGCATCGTTGCAAAGTTGTACGCGTGCATCGTTGCAATGGTGAGCCACCACGAAATGGCCGGGCCAGCTCCTACAGACAAACAAGTGACCGATTTCGTGAAAAACTATAGGCGGGACCGACCTAAATATTCCATGCAGCCAATGATTGAGCTCTGCAATGCGCATTTGTACGACAATGTGAACCTGGAGACTCTACCGGACGACGACAAGGTTATTTTGTGTGATAGCCAGCGCGATGCACGTCCAGGAGCTGCTGGAAGCGTGAGTCAGCTTGGAGACGGTTCCAAGGAATATCCGCTCCGCGTCGGGATGACCTGTCTTCGCCTTGTGCGAGACTATGTATCCGTACGAAATAGGTCCGACTGCACGACCATGTTCCATCTGGACAGTACCCACAGCATGGTGATCAACGGGTATTTGGTGTTTGCGTTTGGATATTCGGATCGCGGCGGGTATTTCTACCTACTTGCCTACTTCTGCACGTCGCAAAAGTGCGCTGTTGATATCGGGTGGTGCATTCGCTGCATTAAGCGAGTTTGCATGGACGTTTGCGGCGTGGAATTCACCCCGCAATTCGTTATGATGGACGCCGATAAGGCTCAATTTAACGCCTGCACTACAGAATTGCAACTATCAACCGTGTTGATGTGCTGGTTCCATGTTTTGCAGAACGTTTGGGAATCTGCCAACGAAAAGGGAGTTGGTATTGATGATATTCGCACCATTTTTGCCGAGATGCATGACATGCATTATGCTACAGAGCTAGATTTTCCTGCTGTGAAGTCACGCGTACTTACGAGGTGGCGTGGTTTTTCTCGAGGATCTGCCGAGCGTAAGCTCACAGATCATATTACGAAAATGTGGGTGAACTCCAAACGTTTTTCACGTTGGCAGTCCTTTTACACCCCGAGTGGATATACCGCTACTATCAACCCGTTGGAGCAATACCACAAAAAGGTGAAAATGCAGTGTCCGGATGGATTGGCTATCCAGTGAATTGATTCACAACTTGGACCGTGCCCAGCTGGCGCTTTTGTACCAAGATACGCATGTCAGCACAGTGGCGGAAGCTACTGATCGATTGATGCATCTGTATCGATTTATGTACACGCGAGGGTGTCTTTCGGTGCACCGCATACCTCACGTGGGGGATTTGCAAGCCGCCCGCTCCGCCTTAGCCCAGCAGAAAAGAAGGATGTGATGAACTCTATCAAATCTGTTAATGCGCGGCGGATGCAGACTGAGGGAATGCCTCCAGGCGGCTGGGTGGTTGACACACGCAGTAAAGCATGTACATGTGCCTACAGTAGGAAACACGCCCTCTGTGTGCATGTTGTGGCAGCCTACATTCATGGTGGGGTGCACTGTCCCGGGGTCAGTGCAGGGACTCGGCAATTTGTACGGCCTTCGCACAGAAATGCGGAGGACCCCTTTTCTTCATCCTCCGATGAATCTTTGGTTGATTCCACGTATCCGAGCCGATCCCCATCAACTGCTGATGGTAATCAAGACTGGTTTCTGGGTTCCGACGATCAGGATGCAAACTCAGGTGGCACTGCCATAGAGGTAGCAGATGTTGCCCTACCTGTACCAGAGACGCAGTATGAACCCGCTAGTCCAGCAGCTTCTACCACGTCCACTCTCATTCTAGAATACGACGAGGACGAAGCCACCGCCACATCCGTGCAAGACGATTCTGTCCGTGCGACGGACTCCGGCAACACCAATGCGGAAACCGCTGCTCCGTCGCCAATCCCTCGCGGACGTGTAGCTGATCCTATCGCGCGCCGCCGGTCGAAGCGCGCTTAGAAGCCCACAAAGCGCGCTGTCGAGTCAAGATTGCAGAGTAGAAAGAGACCGAGAGCGTAAGTGATCCATTTCTCCGCTGTATTTTTCTAACCTTTAAATGCATTCGAACTACATTATCTTAACCCTGCATGTATACGACCAATTACTTTTTAGTCCTAAATGTTAGCCTGCCATCCCTGAAAAATGTCCAAGTTGCTCAAGTTCACGCGCGCATGGGAACCAGATCGGTCGTTTGGTGGTGGTACACCGCCCGTGTCTCGAAGACCCAGGACCAGAAGCTGGCCGACGCCTTCGCCCGCTTCGGGTGCTGCTACCTCACGGGCCACGGCATCTTGGACGCGCTCTCGAAGCGCATGTTGCAGAGCGACGAGTCGTTCTGCGCGCTGCCCGACGAGACCAAGGCTGCGATCCCAGTGGTGCAGGACAGGGGCTTCACGCGCGGGTACATTGGCGTGGGCAAGGAGAGCGGCAGCGCCGAGCGCATAGAGGTCAAGGAGGCCTTTTCCTACGGATACGAGTGGCCCGAGGGCAAGCCGGAGCCCTTCGCGACTGGCCTGCAGGGCCCCAACGTCTGGCCCAAGGCCGAGGCCTGCCCGTGAGCAACCGGCAGGTGCTCAACGAGTTCTTCCAGAAGATGGCGATGGCCTCGCGCGCGGTGACCCGCAGTTTGTCCAAGAGTTTGTACGGAGATTCCAAGTAGCGGAGACCAAGTGCGCGCGGCCACGGTGCCAATCCCGACCAAGGTCGAAAGCTCCGCGTCCGAGGATGATACGAACCAGGGCAGCAGCACCGACAACGGCGAGACCTCGTCCGAGCCGGCGCTCGCGTCGTCCGCGGCCATCCACTTGGCCACGCTCGAGTTCCTGCAGGGCGCGTACGGCCAGGGCTCCACGGTCTACCGCAAGACGTGGCACTCGTACTTCTTTGTGCTGCTGGTGTGCAAGGGCTCGCTCGGCATGTTCGCGTCGCAGGCCGAGCACCTGGCGGGCAGCGAGCCCCCCGCCGCCGTGTTCAAGCTCAGCGGGTACACGCTGCGCATCCGCTCGCAGCCCAAGCGGCCGCACCAGTTCCGCCTCACGCACAGCAGCAAGGGCGGCGGCAGCCCCAAGAAGCCGCTGCACTTTGCGGCCTCGAGCCTGGACGAGATGAACGGCTGGATCGCGGCACTCATCAAGGCCATCGCCGTGATCGACGAGCGCGAGCGCGTCGCGGCCGAAGAGCGACTCAACAAGCAGACGGAGAGTGAGAGCGCCACGCAGGAGTAAGGCAAGAGAGGAAGAGGTTGGAATCCGCGAGGTGTTGGCTGATGGGGGACAATATGACGTCTTCTTGTTCATATTCGTCAATGGCAATCATAGTACTATATACTTCGTAGTTCTACAACAAAAGCGGAGGCTTCGGCGAGCCTGGGAGGTTGCTAGATAGGTTCGTAGATACACGCGACGGTCACACGTAGGCACACACGCACGCACACGGAGTTGAGTGACTTGGTGCTTGGGATGCGGCGGTTGGAGGGAAGTTGTTCTTCAAGGGAGGTTGGTTGTTGTTGTTTGGGGGGGGGGGGGGGTCTTCGACTACTTGCACTCCTTCGGGTTCATCTTCATCTTCATCCCTCGTACAGGTTGGAGGAGGGGCCGCACTCGCCTTTATATTGGTAGAGGTAGTGTAAAGTTTAGAATGATACTGTTTAAAGATGCAGTTACTAGAACAGTATGAAGCTACACTTACATTAGGCGGCACGAGACTCCCATTTGGGTGGCGCTCCCTGTTTTGGTGAGTGGACACTCTCTATCGGTATATTGTGTGCTTAACTACGGTTTTGTTGGTGGCGTTTATTCTAAGTTTGGTGGAGTTGTCTGGTTCTTTGGTGGTGGTACACCGCCCTCCAAAAACTCTTGACTTTTCGATTAAGGCCTGAATTACGAATTACACCCTTTAATATTGAACATAACCTGATGCGCATACCAATCCATACGGTTGCTATATTTGGGCGCATCTGTGAATAGATCTGAGCACCAGGGCGAATGTGAATCTCGACTGCTCGCCCAACAACAATTCCAGATAGTCAGGGTATCATCAGAGGCAGCAGCGCTCCAGAACATTGATGGCTTGAGATCATTGACGACCTACCACAGCACTTCGCGGACATGCACAGTCTGTGCGATCATCATCGACCAGCCCGGGATGCGCTCCAGGGTGTATTACTACAACATGCAACGCCGAGGCTCACCAGCGTGTACTTACTGGCTGAAGGTGCTACATGTACGGTGCGAACCGACAGGAGTAAAGTATTGGAGAACACCGGTTAAGTGTCGTCTCCCAACGTCGTTATGTCATTACTCGTCAGATGAAGGACGAGATCATCCGACTATATGTAATTGACCAGAACTACACCCCAGCCAACATTCTTAGCGTTCCTTCGGACCTTAAGATCGTTGCACACACGTCTTGAGCGTACCAATTCGTGAAGTATGTAACTTCAGATCTCATACACCAGTGTTTTAGTAGCATTATACAAAATTTAGTACTAATTACTCTTGACCAGTACATTTGCACCAGTACAGAACTCCTCAAAGGCGAACTAAACGCCACGCTTAACTAAAAAAACACACAAAACAAATAAAATAAGGGCAAAGCGATTTCGTTCTTTGGCAAACGTGGAACCTTTGGAAACCACAACTTCGGGTTTGGTATAGTCTAACCTGATCGTAGGCAACCGGAGGAATAACACTACCGAAGAATCGGTCATGCTTCATACCAATACCCCATAAGAATATTTTACGTGAATCAGCAAGAGTTGTTTGTATCCAGTTGTCAGGTCAGATAAAAGGCGCCTTTGCATCACAGCGTTTGGTAGATCATTCGGACTGGACAACTGCTACCATTAGGTGACCCATTATCACTATTGGGTACTAACATTTCTGACAATGCTATTGCCACCCCTAATGATTATTTTGGTGACTCACTTACCAACCATATTGACATAACTTTGCTATGGCGAGCGTTACGCCGATGACTGGCCGCCCGTCAGCCGCAATAAATGTCAGGTTGTTATTGCACGGGGGGTCTGGGCCCAGTACACTATTATGCTGTCTAAATTGTGTGTCGTGAACATGTTTTGTTATTAGGGTCAATAGAGATAACAATTTAAAAACCGGGTGCATATTAACAGAGCTTCGTGCATACCTTCGCATCACATTCAAACTTGACATGGTGCGCAGATTTACAGACGCTTGTGTGAACAGTTTCAGCCCTCTGGCGGTGCCCACCATACACACAATCCTATCGATACAAAATGTTCTACAGCATATACCACAGAAATCCAAACTTCATCGATACGTAGATCTACCTTCAACTGCGGAAGCCGAGTGTCCAAATGCATTAGTCGGAAGGTGCAGCGACTGTCGACATCGCCTTTATGCAGTACATGATGCCTCAAAAGCTATCCCATAACAGTAATTCCTCTAAGATACTAATTTTGTACTGCCTACATCATAATACTAATTTGAGTGGACCAAATTATGACAATGGTACATGGTACCCAAAACCTCCAGCAAACACATGTGGTACACACAGGGGCCTCTATCATAGGTACCTTGTCCATCCCGTTTTGATCCCGGTATACAAAACTTATCACAAAGTGTGCCGATTAAAAAGTTCCAAGCTTCAGGGAGCCCCAGAGCTGCCTGATACTATGTCACTAAAACGAGGTAATCTTGGAACATTTTTCGCGGTTTCAGGTAAAAGCTGATGCAATTTTCCCTGGAACCGCGAACTATCTTCCAGGTTTCAGGTTCCAAGCGTTTGCTGAAGAGGGCCATTGCGTGACGCATGTCATCGCGTACACTTTAGCTCTGCACCAATACCGGTTGTTGCATTCACCGTCGTGAAGGTACTCATGGCAAACCTGAAAGACAGAATCGACTACAACGAATTGACAGTACATGTATATTTCTGCGCTGTGTATTCGTCGAATACTATTCGAGTGGACTACCAATAGAATTCGACCTACAACTAATGATATGTTACGAATGGTTTACTTAGCTACATTTTGTATTATATATATATTCATTTAGATTATACGAAATTATATATTTATCAAGGTGCGGTTCAATAGACGGTAATAAAACGTGCATCACGTTTTAGAAGTTGTGTAAATTGCAACACCTTTGCAAATAGCTCTACCCTAACAGGAAGTGTAAGAACTCTGCACGCTACAAGAAACCCAGGATATCGCAGGCAAAGGTACACTTGAGATTATGCGGGCGAGGCTTGGTAGTCGAGTGTTGGTTAGGAAGGAAATCCGAAAGTGAATTAGAATGAGTTAGGCCAAACTAACTATCATATCGGAGTCTCCTACGCTTAAACATGATTCGTACCAACGCACACCTCCTACTTCCGAGTATTAGAGGCTAGGGATCAAAAAGTAAATGTTGCAGATCGTATCCAGAGAGGCAACTTCAACCTGCCTTTCTCTCAGCCAATCCAAAGTGTCAAATCTTGGGGTTCCGCCAATCAGATCCCAGTATTCCACCACGTGTACCACAATTGCCTACCATCGGCAACAACTTCACAGCAAGCACGTGCCTCGATACAGATACACACAACCAGACTGCGAAGTGTACAATCGCAACACCCCCACTCAACTCGCAGTCTACTCGAGCATCTCAGTGATGTTACTGTGCTCGAGAAGGTAGCGAAGAGTCTTCGTCGAGAGTCCCTTGGTCAGGAAATCAGCGAGCTGGTTCTTGGACTTAATGTATTCCAGTTCCACAACATCACTCGTGATCTTCTCGCGAATAAAGTGGTACCGGATGTCGATGTGCTTGGTGCGAGCTTGGTAGCCGACATTCTTCGCCAACGCCATGGCACCTTGGTTGTCCTCGTAGAACACCGTATGTCCATCTTGCTCCGCACCCGAATGCTTGAGTAGTAGTCGCATCCACACCACCTCATTCACAGATTCGCTGAGTGCCATGTACTCCGCCTCAGTCGAGCTCAGCGCGACTGTCTTCTGAAAAGTCGATCGCCATCATCAGCATCATTCCGCTTACAGAGCGTCTGTCGTCTCGGTTACCAGCCCAGTCGGCGTCCGAATACGCGACGAGCTCCGTGCCAAGCAATCCATCGTAGACGATTCCGAGATTCTTGGTCTTCAACAGGTACCGTACCACACGGATACCAGCATCCCAATGCTTCTCACCGGGGTTCTCCAGAAAGCGACTCAGCGTGGCCACTGCAGCTGAAATGTCCGGTCGAGTTCCACACGCCAGGTACATCAGACTTCCCACTAGAGAGCGATACGGCTTCGACTTCATCTTGGCCTTGTCCTCCTCGGTTTGGAGTTCGTCCGCCTTGGTCAACTGCACACTTGGGTCGAGTGGAGTCTGACACGGCTTCGCATTCTCCAGGCCGAACTTCTTGATGGTCGACGTGGTGTACGCCTGCTGGCAGATGCCCAGCGTCTTGGCCTCCATGTCGTAGTCGATCTCAATGCCAAGTGGCACGAGGCGGTCCCCAGAAAATTGCCGACGATGCGCCGTCACCTCTGTGACCTGGAGTTTGTATCGGATGTTGATTGGTGGATGACTTGGATACGGCGCGGCTGTACCCGTGTGACATGGATGGCGACTGTGGGAGAGAAGTGATTTCTCGGGATGAATCCAGCGTCTGACCGCAGTTGGGCCCAACTGGCTGGAAGTGTAAATCCTGGCAGTGCACGCCCAGAATTTCAGAGAACACTCAGTTCAGCCGCGGACTTTCCCTTACGATGAGTGCCTAAAGTCTGGCGGAAAGTGTCTCTGGAGAATGTATCCCAGAGTACACCTCATCTTGCTGTGGCTCAGAGTGCCCCAGAGGATCAAACTACCCTGAGAATCAACCCACTACCACCGTGATCATGCGCAGGAGGCCGCTAAACCCGCTAAAAGTGTGGCTTTGTGGAGATGCACTCAGGCCTGCAATGTAGCAGACTTGTTACCCAGAGTGCTGCATGGAAACCCAGAGTGCCGCACGATGACCCAGAGTTCACCTCCCTGAGTACAGGTGACCCAGAGTTCCAAGGATGATTCTCTGGGTTTGGACCATTAATCCAGACTCTCTATACTGAACTTAAGTGTTTCCCAAGCCAACCCCTAAGAATCCCTACAGTTCCCCAAGATTCCTCAGAATTCCCTGGATTTCAGAAGATGACCCTGAGTGTCACCTGATTCTCAGGGATTCGAGTCAGTTCGCAGTCAGTCTGCAATCAAAGTGATGCGTGACCTTGAAGAACCGTTGTGGATGCAAAGACTGGATACTTTCGAGGAGTCGAGAGGGAGTCCTGCACCATACTAAACCAAGTCTAAGGACCCACAATTGGCACTTTCGACGCCGTGCGACAATGGATTCGCAAGCCGATCGCAAGATTGGACCGCTGATCCCAAGGTGTACTCAAGACAAGACATTTTGACCCCAAGCATAGTAAACAGAAGATATTTTCCCGAAGAAGAGAGAGAGAAAGAGAGAGAAGTAGCTGATAAAAACCAAACAGAGTTCCTTTTATCCTGTACTGCGCAAGTGACTTCGGCCAAGCCTGCCGACGAAATCCGGAGGACCCGAGACTACGACCGCGGGACGCTAAGGCCACATCAACGGCGGAGGACAGCCGTCTGTGTGGGCTCCATCAAAACTCAAGTCCAGTTAGGTGGGGACCAGCGACGGCCTTGAGCTTCCTGGAGTGATCCATCTATTCCATATCCTAGTTGGGTCACTTGCTGTGCTCGTGGTAGCCCATTTCATATTATTCCAGAGGGTATTCTGGGGTGCTAGGTAGTCGCCTCCAGGATTTTGTATTGACTGCTTGTGTGAAGGGAAGGTAACTCATAGTGATTGTATTTTCCTCCTTTATTGGAGGTGGTGCGCGTTTGTGTGAGTCTCAGGGGAGCTAGGCCCCTGAATTTCAGACTCGAGTGAGCCTAGTGTGTGTGTGACCCACCGTCCAAGGGTCCAAAAGAATAAGTGACGGCTAGTTGTGGTGTTTGTATACTCTGTATTTGTTGGTTTTATCGAGCTAGGAGGGCATTTGGGTAAGGTGTCTTCTGAGTTCCAAGTCCCAGAGTTGACTGAAATCCTGGACCCTGAATTCGTGATATTCGGGGTTTCAGGGGATCTGATTCTCTGGGTTTGCCTTTTGGTGTGGAGGTGCGTTCTGAAGTAGACGTGCGCTCCCGCACTTCTTCGAGGCTACATTTTCAACCGGTGGAGTGCCGTTCCGTCGAAGACAAACGAGCCGACAGGGATTACACAAGGTACCCACGCCAACCAAGGAGTGTGATTCTCAGGGTTTGAAGCTTTGCAGCTGCGAATCTCTGGGTCTATCTTCTTGCTGTTGACTCTCAAGTCGATTCTCTGGGTCTACCCCTGGGGAACAGTCTTGGGCTGCGCTATACGAACCCCCCTGGGCGATAAAGGTTTCATCGGCCTCGCCTCACAAGGATGAATCGAGCGCGTCCGGGGTCCTTGATGCGAAACTTGTCCGCGATGCCTGCCTTCACCGAGTCAATGACTGTCCGCTGGCGAGATGCAATCAGCATGTCATCGACGTAGAGACTCGTCGTCACCAGCACCTCTCGTGTAGACACATGGATCGGCGTCGGCAGCACGAAATCCCATGCTCTTGAGATGCGCGTCGATCGTCCCGTTCCATACGCGAGATGCTTGCTTGAGTCGATACAGGCTCTGCAGCAGCAGACAGACGACGTCATCTTCACCTTGAGCTTCGGCCAAATCCAGGAGTTCTCGAAGTCCATCAGGCAACACCATGTAGATCTCCTCTTCGAGCTTTCCATACAGGAACGCAGTGTCGATGTCACACTGCTCAATTTCAATTCCGTCGGCGCAGCACTTCGCGAGTTTCTCACGGATGGAGTTCAGGTACACAACAGACGAGTAGGTCTCCTCGTAGTCGATGCCATGTCGCTGTGAGTACCCCTTGGCTACGAGTCGAGCCTTGTACCGAACGACTCTCCCCGTCTCATCTCGCTTTAATGCGAACACCCAGCGACAACCAATCGCGCGCTGGTGTTTGGGCTAGGGCACCAACTTCCATACCTTGTTCGTCATCAGCGACTTGAGCTCACTTGCAATCGCTGCCTTCCATTGGGCACGATCCTTACTCGTAATCGCCTCTTGATACGACCTTGGCACCTCCTCCGTTGCAGCCATCAGCATTCCTCCGTGGATGGCATGCTGGTTGTTGTCCGACTTGGCGCGACCTTGGTTCACCTTCTGACGCTTCGTCCTGATCTCGGATGGCGCAGTGACTTGTTTCTTGCGACCTCCGGGCTCCTCAGGATCGTTGGTCTCTTCAATATGATGAGCACGCGACGAGTAATCATAGGTCGGGTAGGATATGGAACGATTGCTCCACCTGTCGACACGTCACTAGGTGGCATAGTCGGGTCACCAACTTCAACTTCAGTCGAAACGTCGCGAATAGTGCACCACTGCAGGTACCGTTCCAGAACTGGGGTCCGTAGCAACCGGTTCTTCATCGTCGTCGATCTCCAGAAGTGTCATCAAGTGGTCGGGTTCAGTCGTCTCCATGAACTTCACGGTGCGCACGATTTGCACCTTACCCGTCGCCACGTTGAGAACGCGGTATCCCTTCACACCATCTTCGTAACCCAGGAACCGACACTTGAATGCCTTCGCGTCGAGCTTTCGGCGTTTTTCATCGGCGATGTGGGCGTAGCCAAGTGCACCAAACACCTTCATGTTTTTTGAGCAAACGCTTAGCACGGTGCACGATCGCGTGGGGTGTCTTCACGGTCACCGAATTTGGGATCCAGTTCATGATCCAGGCCGCCGTGTTGACAGATTCCGCCCACCATTTCTTGTCGATCCCTTCAGGGTAGAGCATGCAGCGCGCCATCTCCACCAAACTTCGATTCATGCACGCAGCCAGTCCATTTTGCTGAGGCGTGTACGGCACCGTCTTCTCATGTTTGATGCTGCTGCGGTCGAGGTAGGCCTTGAACTGCTTGCTCGTGTACTCGCCGCCATTGTCCGAACGCAGACGCTTGATCGTCTTGCCCGTTGCGTTATCCATTGCTGCCTTGAAGATCTTGAACTTCGACAGCACCTCCGATTTCGCCTTCATGAAGTACACCGTCACGTGTCGTGAGTAGTCATCGATGAAGGTCACTACGTACGTGCAACCTCCAGGTGTCTTGGTCTGCATCGAACCCAGGACGTCCGTGTGCACCAAGTCGAGTACACCACCAAGTTGTCAGGGTGACGTGGGAAGTCGTCAGCGTGCATCTTCCCCATGCAACATCCAGCGCACACGTTATCCGTCGACACGTCGCCTCCGATGCGTGGTACCCCATCGGCCATGCTCAACAGCTGTTCGCAGCGCTTGTACGGGATATGGCCGAGACGGGCGTGCACGACGGCCCATGGCTCCTTACGAGATGTCGTCGCCGCACGACACACCTCGTCCCCCACTGTCTTCAGCTTGTAGACGTATCCACAGCGCTTGGCCTCCATCACTGTCACGCCACCAAAGTGAAAGACGCACTTGTCGTTGCTGAATTGCGCGTCGACGTCCTTCTCGGCCAGCTTCGACACCGAGATGGGGCTCCCATCAACTTCCGGGATGTACAGAACATCCGACAATGTGACGGACGTTCCGTCCATCAGCTTCAATCCGACGGTGCCCTTTGTAACTGCGTCGATCTTCGTGCCATCCGCGATCATGATGCGGACCGGCGTCTTCAGCTCCTTCATGGACACGAACTTGTCCCGGTCGCTGGTCATGTGCGAGCTGGCACCGGAGTCCACAAGCCACTCCGACTTCGCCATTGCACCCGTAGCCATGAACGCGAAGTCCAACGCCTCCTACGCGACTTGCCCACGTCCCTCATCGGCTTTCTTCTTATGGCACTCTTGTTCCTAGTGCCCGAGCTTCTTGCAGTAGAAGCACTTCACGGAGAACCCGCGCTCGCGGAACTCCTTCTTCGTTGCGAATGCCTTCTCCCGAGCCGATGTCGAATCCTCCGAGACTTCAACACCAGACAGAGCTTGGATCGCGTACGCCAACGTCATGTTCGGCGTGTTCTCGAGTACGGTGCTGATCATCCGGTACTCGTCCGTCAAACTGCCCAGCAGCAGCACGAGTTGGCGAGTCTCGTCCAGAGCTTCACCAATCGTCTCCATTTGCAGCACCAGCTCCTTGAACCGGCCCACATGCGCCGCGAACCGCGTCCCGGGCTCCATCATGAAATTGTGCAACTTCTTGGTCACGACGAGCCGATTCTTGAGAGTGTTCTGGTTGAACTGCTCCTCAAGCAGGCGCCACGATTCAGCAGCGGTTGTCGCTCCACGGATGTAGACTTTGTATGTGAGACTCACGGCTCCAGCGATCACACCAAGAGCCTTCAGATCGTCGGTCTTCCACTGTACCGTGGAACGGTCACTCAGCTGGTCGAACTCTGGCTTGACGATGGGGGCCAGGAGTCCCTAGTGCGACAGCTTCATCTGCATGTTGAACTCCCAGTGGTAGTAGTCGTCTTCCACGAGCTTCACGGTGTCTGCGTAGCTTGGGCTCATAACCACTTGAGATTATGCGGGCGAGGCTTGGTAGTCGAGTGTTGGTTAGGAAGGAAATCCGAAAGTGAATTAGAATGAGTTAGGCCAAACTAACTATCATATCGGAGTCTCCTACGCTTAAACATGATTCGTACCAACGCACACCTCCTATTTCCGAGTATTAGAGGCTGGGGATCAAAAAGTAAATGTTGCAGATCGTATCCAGAGAGGCAACTTCAACCTGCCTTTCTCTCAGCCAATCCAAAGTGTCAAATCTTGGGGTTCCGCCAATCAGATCCCAGTATTCCACCACGTGTACCACAATTGCCTACCATCGGCAACAACTTCACAGCAAGCACGTACCTCGATACGGAGACACACAACTAGACTGCGAAGTGTACAATCGCAACACGCCACGGACACGTCTTCCAAGTCCCCGACCACACACAGCATCGGCGTCAACATGTCCGACTCGTCCGTTATACCCGTGAAGTGGCCGAAAATGCAATCCCATTGGAACCGCACCCAGCCGCTCATGACGATCCGTTGCCCCAGTAGATTGTCCAAGATGAAATCTTTCTTGCTTTTCTCTTCGTCTACGTAGCTGCTGCACAAATTCGGGAACACGTTGTGTAGTGTCCGCTTCGAGACGGTAAAGCTCGTTGTGACCGTCGCGATCAACGTGTCGGGCATATGCTGCTCCAACCGCTCGAGTACTATTTCAGCATCCTGGAACCAGTGATAGAACCGGTTCGGTTTCCACTCCATGAACACCATCAAGACATACCAGCAGTGGTTGGTTCGCATCTGACTCATACGAACGACACCGTGGCTAGCTCCAGCCCTACACTCCTCCCAGCTCAGCAAGAGGTCGACAGGTTAGCCCACCATTGAACGCTTTGTCGGCTTCGGCAGTTCCGGTACCGGAAGAAGAAAGACCAACTGGCGACGGACCTTGAGCGGGACAACAAGCAGCTTCGTCAAGTTGTTCGGTTTCTGGAACAGCGTCTACAGTCGCCCCTACCGACTCAAAGCACGGCGTGGAAAGCGGCAGCCACCTATTTCCACGTGTTTCGCCACGGTTGCCAGTGGCCTTCGGTATCGAGAGGAAGATCGACCAGCGACCAGTTCAAGTTCGCACAAGCTGCCATGGCTCAATATATTGCGTACAACAGCGTGGTGTAGCTCGTTGTGCCCAATCTGTGTTGCTGGTAGCTTTGACGCGCTGGGCCACATCTCGGATCACGCCGTCACTTAGTAGCTGAATGTTTTGAGGGACGAGGCAACTGGAGCTCATAGCGCTGGGTTTGAAATTGCAGAGTGACAAGTATGCTGTGGAAAGTCTCTTAGTCAGCGACTATGTAGGCGTTAGCTCTTTGGTTGTCACCAGGTAGGAGACTACCTATCATCCGTGTGGTCTCGGACCCTCACGTTCCACGTGATGACACGCTCCTGTTATGACACGAGTCTCACGTTTTATTTGATTGCCGCCTCCTTGGCTGATTTAGCCTGCGAGTTGAAACTTGCGACCTACCGCCCCCTCTCGGTGCGTCAAAGCTCAGGTGTGGCCCAGACTTCGTGCTCACAATTCTTCGTCAGCCACACAGGCCAACATGTGTTACCCAAACTAAAATTATGATGGCGTGAAATCTTGGGGTCAGCTGTCCCGGGTTAACCCTTTTAGAACTTGCAGTCATTTGTCGGCTGTCTACTTTAAACTGAGCTAAACAAATCAAAAACTCAAATCGACTTCAGGTCGGGTTACCCGTCCGATAGTTTGAACACGATCTAGCTCAAATGCTGGATGATATCCGAAAGCATGGGGCTTCCGATACACTGTCTTGACGGTATCCGGGCACACTGGGCAGGATAGCCCACGCCTTGGCTCGTGCGTAGAGCTCTGCGGAGCACCAATCGCTCATCCCACAACCGATCAACTCCTACTTACTTACCAGCGGCTGCGTCTTGCTGTCTGTTGGGCGGGCCTTCTGGGCCTCATCCAACCGAAGAGCTGGACTACGACAGCGTGGTGCCGCTTCCTGAGACGAAGGCCTCGACCACCGAATACTCACTCGTGCTGACGTTCAAGCCCAACTCAACATCAACAGTGGGTGCCATCCGTACCCGGCCGTCGATGCGGACGAAAACACCAACGCTGGCCTCTCGCTCTTCAGCTGCAAAGGGTCGTCTCTCGGCTCCCAAGTCTACGGCTGTGTGACGGCCTACGAGGATTCGTACGCTATCATGTACGCCTGGTACTTCCCGAGAGACCGCAAGGGCACGTTCGGCCACTGCCATGGCTGGGAGCACGCTATCGTGTGGCTTGAGAGAAAGGGTGCCAAAGATGCGAACATATCCTCCGTGCCGGCCTCGATCTCGAACGACAAGTACTTCTCAGTCACACCCCCGGACACCGCCATGGTGGAAGCGACGAGCGTCAAGTTCCAGTACAAGGCGAAGACCTTCAGCCACTATGGAGTTTGGACGGCTCCATGGATGTATTGGTGCAGTGGCGGGAGACCCCAGGCAACTACGACCGCTGGCGCGACAGTCCGTCAGCAGTATGTGTACATCCAGGCGATGTTGACGCTCGAGTTGCGCACCCACACGGCCTCCGCAGAACGTCACGGCCGAGGCCGGCGACTTCCAGCACTTGGCCATGTGGAAAGACATGCCGGCTGCAGCGCGCGCGGCCCGGAAACTCAACGACTTCGGCAGGGCCACGGTACCATTCAATGAGGGTACGTTTCTTGACAACCTGAAGGAGGCCTACCCGTGGTAGAGTTCTCTGGATATTTATAGGGGTAATCACGGTTGGAAAGTATTTTTGGGCAGCCAATCAGGAGAAACTTTTGTGTCCCGGTTTTTTCAGCTCAATCCTACCAGAAAAAATCGGTAGATTTCAGGCGGAAATTGACGTGATAGGTGGACTGAGCCATGCATGGATAGTGCGGTTGGTTGGTGGTGGATGTGCACTTTCCTCGCGCTACGGGGCGCTCACAGATGAAAGCTGAGGTTTGATTTTATTGGCGCCTGAAACATATTTAGTTTCTAACCGTGATAACCTCTGATGATTTTGTATTTGTTGCGGTTTAGACGTCTATCTACGCCCGATACTCCATACAGCTGCAGCTTCTCCTACCGAACACGCCTCCTGAAGACACGAGCCCGCGGTAGTAGCCAATAAGCAAAATGCTTCCTGAGTCACCCCAGACTGCACTACCCTAATGAAAAACGAAAATATAAAAGTGTAACCTATGTAAGGTGAGACTTCTTGAGTCTCACGTGTCCTCTTCTGCTCTACTCTGGAGAGTACTTAGCCTGTTAAAATCCCACGCGTGACTCCGCTCTTGAATCTGATCTCTGCGCTCACCGAGCTGACGCGTGAGCCGCACTTGTGTTGACTTGCCCATTGGCGGCGTCGAGTCTTGATCGTAGTGTTTACATCAACCAAAAGTGGTTGATTATCTTGCTGCACCTGGCTTTCCCTGTCGCGAGTGCACGTGTAGGTCCAAAATTCCCGTAAAGTCATCCAAGTCCGTCGGATAATGGCGCGGTGGAGACGTTGTGCTTGCCTTTGTGTATACGAGATCGCCTCTGACCATTCTGTACTGCTACTCGTCATCGTTGGGTACCTCCTCCATCCTTTTGGTTCGTTATAGACGGCCCGGTTCAGGCGATTTAGCTGATGTCGGACACTAGCCCACCACGAAGGATATACTTCCGTCTGTGAGTCATAGCTGAAAAGTTGAGTATCGGATGTCGAGGTAAGCCAGTGGTGTGCTCGGTTTGAGGTCTCTCCAGCAGCCAATCATCTGAGAAATGCAGTCTCAGAGCCTGCGCCCAGCACGGCAGTGCGCATTTCGCCACATCTTGTACACTGTGCCGCTGCGAGATGACCCCAATGAGTATGGCCACTTTGCTTTTCTGATACACAGTCGCAAACTGGAGGCTTCCTTGTTGTAGAATGGAGTGGACCGTGCGCAGAGTAATCTGCCCCGCCGGAATCTTCACTGTCCAAACCCAGTTAATTGATTCGAGGAACATGTGACCTTCTGATCCAAAGTAGGTTGCAACCCAGTAGACCGGCGTTCCTCTTCTAATCTGCCTCTCATACCGCGAAAATTCAGGTGAGCATTTATGCCCATAGTTGCAACTCTAGACGACCCCGTCTTGGAGTTGTCACCACCACATTCCAGGCCGTCTCCTTCGGTGGGACACCTAACGAAATCGCTTGTCGACGTTGCTCGAGCCTCTGGACCTCGCGTTGAAGGTGTTGGGTCTCTTTGTCGAGGCCTTGCGCCAGTCGGTCCTTCTTCTTGCGGTGACCTACTAAAAATCTCTGGTAGTGAAAGGGTTAAACAAGCAGAACATCACCACTCAGGTAGAGTGAGGATATATAGATCCGCATGTGCATCGGGTTGCTTCCGGTGCCTTCTTCTCATAAGCGGTCATGTCTGGAGTCTGTGCCGTTTCAGATTTTGTCAAGTACAGATTCCTCTCCTGCTTATGATACTGTATTTAAGAAAAAGTTCGTCGTTTAACCTAAAATACACATGACAAAATAATGAGTTGGATCAATTATAGTCCTGTTCTTAGCCGTTAGATACTAGTAGTGATAAATGTAGTTGAAGTCTTTCGAGACTGCAGGACCGCCATCTCCATGCCGCTTGAATGCAGTCGCTGATTAGTCCTTGTTTGAGGAGTGGAGGGCTCGAACGGACTCGCACACATTCGCCAGGAATAGCAAGGGGAAGTCGCGGTCGATCCGACGCAGATCCAGCGGCGCAGGCTGCTCAGTCGGTGTGCCGTATCCGTGCAGCAGTACCGTCAACGCCTCACCTGGAACCGGTCCCTGCTGCTGCTGCCACGACGTCTTGGTGTCTTGGCGGCCAGCGTTCTTCTTCTTCGGACGACGTTTGTGGTGGGCCGAGCGGATGATGTTGGCCTGCTCGGCTTCCAGCTGCTGTAGTCTGGCGTCGAGGTGTTCCGGGGGGCTAGCAGCGGATACCGTAGGCCTTCGAACTGCACTGTCGGTGTGAGGAGTCGACACGCGATCACCCTCGAGTGTAGAGGCCGAGTATGCGACTCGCTGGTCTTTCAGCTCGGCGATGCGTCGGCGCACGGACGAGAGCTGTCGGTACGGCCACTTGCGGATGCTGTTGCGTCTGCAGATGCGCTTGAGCGCAGCCTCACAGATGCCGAGTCGTTCTGCCGCCTAGTCCGGAGGCAACGCTGTTAGTTCCGAAGCCACTCAATGACGCACGATAGACTCCGTAGCAGCAGCTTTTGTTCGCATCCACCACACTAGCTAACCACTCTGAGGGGTTGCTGATGGAGGTGCTCACCGTCTTGAGGGGGAGGTGGTAGACTGCCTGGAGCTGCTCCACGTCGAAGTGGATGCGCTGTCGACGGCGTCTGCGGGTTGCCCCCTCGGCTTCGGACGCGCTTGCTGTTGAGTCTTCTCCCTCGTCTCCTTCGCTGTCGTTGGCGCCCTCGTCGTTGCTGGGTGCTGCTGCATAGTGGTCGCGACCGCTGTCGCTGCAACTGCTGCTGCTGCTTGCGTTGCACACCAGCGTCGGGTCAGGAAGGGGCCTCGCGGAGCTCTCGAGGGCAGCAGATGCAGACCAAGTGGCGCGTGGCGTGGAGCTCATGGTGCGAATAAGATTGAGAAAGTGGAGTGAATGTCGTTGAAGTGAGCCGGATCGGGTCAGCTGAGCTGGTTTGGCGTCCTCCGTCGAAGTCTTTCCTGGAGTTTGATCCTGAGAACGCGAGCATTCTGCAGCTACCAGCAAAGACCAAAATGGTTTCCGAGAACGCAGCAAGTGAGCTCAAGATCTTGGCGAGTAATTTGGAGCTGTATCTGGATTCGAAGGGATTTCAAAACACATCCCTCGACGAGGTTTATCTACCTCAAGTCTCTCCTCCGATGGTGTCGCTGACGAGGTAATCTCGATTTCGCTTTTACATGACTCGTTCTTTACCTTTCTAAAGCTAACACGTCTGTAATGCTGCTCTGTAGGGATATTTCGCGCATGATCGTCAGTGCGGAAGTGCCAACGCTGGCCAAACCTCGTCCCTGTGACTTCAATGCAGCAGCCACCGGGAGCGGCTTCACTATGGGTGCAGCAGCTTTCTCCTCAAGTGGCTTCATGTTTGGTCCAGCAACGCCAAAATCCCAGCAAGAGAAGACACAAGAACTAGGCGAGTTCGAGCTGCGACTCTTCTTCGCTATCACGACTCATGCAGTGGCACCTCTACTCCATTCGCTCTGCGATGTGGGCGATCTCGCTCGACGAATGCAGGAGTACGTGTTTTGCCACCCGAAGGTGAGTGGCAGCAAGATCCACGTATTCTGCGAGAGCACGGCTGGGAAGCGCAAGAAGTACACGAAGTTGGTGAAGCACCTCTCCACAGCTGCCGCTGCGCTTAAGTCCACGCCCAGCTGCGTGTGATTCATCGGTGACGAGGACGGTTCGCAGTCTGTGTCAAGTGCGTTGTGCGTGTCATTCAACCAAAACTCCATCAATATTTCAAGAAATAAAGCTCAAAGCCTGCGTTGATATTTAAGTGTTCATTATACATGATAGCTGTAGCGAGTTATCGACTCGATCTCCACTGGAAGTCGGGCGAGATGATAGACCGGTCGAACACTAGCGACGCGTCCTCCACGCTGCCAAGCAGACGCAGCATCGGCGTCAACAGGTCGGAGTGAGCCATGACGCTCGTGAAACGGCCGCTCAAGCCGTCCCACTCGAAGCGCGTGAGTCCGCGCATGACGATGCGCTGGCCCAGCAGTCGGTCCGCCAGTCTGCGGTTGCTGCTGGAGCTGCACAGGTGCGGGAACACGTTGCGTAGTGTCCGCTCCGTGATGGTGACGCTCGTCCTGGCGATCGCGACCAGCGAGCCGGCCGCGCCTCTGTCTATACCTTCGATCTCCAGCTCCACGTCTTGGAACCACATTGACAGGCACTTCCAGCTCCTCATCATCGCCTCCACGCCCTGCCCAGAGTTGAAGACCACGTCAGGGACCATGGCAGTGCGCAGTAAGTCGATCTGGGCGTTGGTAGGCCTAATGGCATTGGAGCATCCTCGAGACTGGAGGCCGTACCGGAACTGCTGGAAGTATTCCAATGCAACGTCCCACCCGTTCTGCTGCGCCGGCAAGGCGGCGGAGATGGCGCGACGCTGCTGCTCGAAGCTCATAATTTCTTCCCGTAGCTGCCGCGTCTCCTTCTCGAGACTGGTCATGCGATCGTACTCCTTCTTCTGTCTCTCCCGACGGTAGTTTTCTTCTTCTCTGTGGTAGTTCTCCTGCTTATCACTGTTGAGAGACTCGGTGTCCGTCTCGTGCTGCGGAGTGCAGGCTTCCGTCTCTACATATCGCGGCTCGCGACTGGGATATCTCTGTGGGATAGAGGCTTCAGGCTCTATGTATCGTGGCTCCTTACTGGAATATCTCGCCTCTGGCTGTTGAGTCCAGGCTTTAGACTCGTCATACCGAGGCTCTACGTTGGTACTGGGACTGTAGCCTTGCGGCTCCACGTACCGAGACTTGTTACTGGGATAACTGTTCTTGGGCGACTCCGACTCCCTCTTCCTCTTCTCGCCCGTTAGAGACAGCAGGCCAAGCACTGCAATGGCGTCTCTCTCCGGGATGATCGCGCCAGGTCTGGTCAAAGTATTGTTGGTAGAGTTCTGTACTTGGCGTGCACGCGTGTACTCTGGAGCCTGGGGCTGCACACGTGGCTGACTCGACTGACGCCACTCATTATTATTGGCACGAACTGCACTGTGCTGATAGTTGTCGGGGCGGAAGTATCGGCCCGAGCTCCGGCGCTCCACGACTCCTCCGACGATGTCGTCGCTCAAGAACCGGTCGTTGGGTGGACGCAGAGTGCAGAAGTTCATACTGTTACATGTAGTCCTCGAGTGAGACTTGGACCTGTTCTGCTCTGGTGTCGGGACTGGAAATTGAGAAATGAGGTTCGGAATCCAGACAATCTGCGATAATGGGAAGGATAGGCGCAGGAACATCTGCCCACAGGCAGTGCGTTTTGTATGGGTCAGTGGCTAGGAGCAGCGTGCTGCCTATTCGTTTTGTAGTCTCAGCGTGATATACAAGCGTTCAGCTGCAGCAGCTGGCCTGTTCTGCGCGATGGGCAATGCAGATCACTCAAAAGCGCTGATTGAGGGGTTGTTTCTGCTCATACAGTACAGTAGGAAAGCAAAAACATACTGCCGGCAAAGCCCAAAGCTACTCTTGCACAACGACACCACAACTCTCCCTCAAGCCGCGGGCGACAGTACGGTAAGCGAAGCGTAATACGGTCGGTCGTCTAAGATGAGGGGCGTGATTAAGCAAGTCAACCGCACAGCCATCATTGTCTCAACACGCGCGCGGCATCGTTTGATGTACGGTAAGCACTGAAGTACAAGCGCTGCGCTAGCCTTACGTCGGTGGCGGTGTGATCTACAATGTGCGGGAGCGTCTGCTTCTACGCCAGGCGCGGTTGTAGAAAAAAATATCGGGTTGCAGCGCTCGCTACGCTCGCTCGCGCAGACCAGCCCCGCCTAATCGGCGGGCGTTGGAACCAGTGAATGTACTGAGTGAGGCTCGCGCTCGCGTCCGCTCGCCCTCGCCCATTCCTCAACAGATCATGATCAAATGCATTGTTTATGAAAATGGCCTTCCTTGGAAATGGCCCTCTTTACCCAGTCCCGCCACAAGGGCGTTCGAGCAAAATACGGCTGCACACAACCAGCAAGGAACATTTCAACGCGCAAAAGCAATCCTGAGTCTCAGATGCAGCGGCTAATGGAACTCCAGGCTTTACGTATTGCAGAGTTGGTGATTTACGGCGCAACACCTTCGATCACTCTACTGGAGGAGTAGCTAACTAGCTAGCTAGCTAAGTATCTCTTTGTGTCCGCGAAACCTGAATTACTCCGGAGATTACACTTCCACTATGCCACTTTGCAACACATGTCTTGCCCGACACTCTGGGCAACTCAAGCCTCGACGGATTTCTCAAATAATTTGTAACTGCACTTTGCTATTTCTTTCTCGGCGGCTTCATGCTCGTATAAAATGTTGATACTACAGTAGAAGAGCTCTCTATGTGCCCCGAGTCTACTTTGAACTACACGAGGGAGCTAAGCTGCCTAAGGTCTTGGGATATTTTAATAGTGCTTCTTAAAAGAAGCACTTGAAGTGAACGTAACGATAACGGAAACGACAGCCCTTCAATCTGCAGGCTACAAATGAAAAGGCGTGGTGCTGGCCTATATTGGAACACAATCTTACCTCGACGAGTAGTAACGAATTCCTTCGTTCCTATCGATATCGATCCTTCCATTGTATTCCTGCATTGAATTGTCGGGAATCCCAACAGTCCAATAGACGCGACCCCGACTTGAGATCGCGTCTAACTTGCGTGTTTCTACTGTAGCTCTTTGTGCTGCAAATTATGCCATTTTGTTCAGTTTTCCCCCAAGCCATACGTGGCATGTTGTGAGGGATGGTGCGTTCATTAGGTACAGCGCCGAATGCATAATACTGGAAAGTATGTTATTATTATCTGCTATGCTATTAAATACTAAATTATGCTAAGGTGTCACCGAGGTGCTTCGTGGCGAGAAGTCTTGATGCTCAGAGCCTAGCACTAGCTAACCGCTGTATCAGTCCGCAGTACCATGACTTGAACTTGTACATTAGAACTCAAACCGAGTAGGTGATCTATTGCGAAATTCGTTGTTGCATTTGTGCCCACTCAGTGATTTGGTTCGTTGCAAAGTGAAATGGTGGGATAAGCAACAAAGCAACGGAGATTTGATATTTCATTCAGTATTTTACGACCATACTCGGTTCTAATCGAGTGCATGGCACACACAAAGTCGCTTAATCTCTCGGGTAGACAGACTACTTAGACTCACTTATGGGTTAAGAAGCTGAACACTGTCGCGTCATTCTGCACCTGCTCCTTCGATGTCGCGACGGATGCGGAACATGCTGCGGATGAGGACTGCAACGCTTGCGGTCACGCTTCTTCGCATCGAAGCTCGCGGCAGGCTAGCAGCAGACGCACGCCGTGCAGGCTGGGCTTCATTGAGCTGAATTAACCAGGCAACTGTCGACTGCTTCTTCGCGGGGCGCTCGAGCTCCACTGTATGCAGGCATGTCGTTTGTTAGTTAACCAGGCTACTTAAGTACACAAGTGGCCACTGCCGGTGATGTCGAGACCGGCGCCAAGTAAGGCCAGAAGTGTCCAGTTTGACCGACAAGTACAGCGTGCTGGGTGGTTGCGAAGACATTGGGCATTTTCCCAGGTCTATTGTGAAATTTCCGATATAGCGCCAAACTACCGATTAGATCAATCCTACGCCCCAAGCTAAGCTATTCAGACTTGCTAAAGTATTTAACGAAGATCACCTTCAATAGCGAGTAGCTAATCTCGGTTGGAACGACCTCAGTCTTCGACAAGTGTATCATAACAAAATCGTGTAGTGCTAAGAGTCTGATAGAGCGCTGACAAACTCGTTTTAAGGTCTATTCTGCAGTGTATCCGGCTGCAGATACTACTATGTACAGGGTAGAAAAAAAATGTACGGTATATTCAGTTTAGTCCATATGGATTCCCGCAGAAGTTCGCGGAATTTTGTGAGGCTTCCTGCATACAGAATTATTAATACGACGTAGGCATAATCTATCCTCGTCGTTATTCTGTTCTGGGAACAATACCATGCAAGACGAAGAAAGCTGTCTCTCGCTCGTGCACTGTTGTTGGGCCTACACGTACAGTATTGGTGGTTGGCTTGCGGAATTCACAGATCGAAGTTGCAAAGTTGCACGTCGTTGTTTGATTTACTGTACCGTACGGTAGCTTCGATCTGCACATTTCGACAGATCAAGTGAATGCGTATAAGAGAGGCGGCAGCTTTCGACTCGCTGACTTGCAAACACACCGTCAAGTGTAGGTCAAGTGTTTGAGCAGCACCAGACTCCTCGGACTTGATCAACGATTCCACACACCGCCTCGTTGTGACTCGTCGGCGATGAGGAACGTGCCGGCAGGCTGCGCCGTGGAGGAGGTTAGACTCCCATAGCGAGAGGAAGAAGGAAGGATACAGAGTGGCTATAGCGTAGTAGGGCGATCCCAGAGGCGGAGCCAGCCTTAAAAAAATGGGGGAGCATAGATTTTTTTTAAAGTAAAATCCACAACCTACATTTCGATTCTTCTTTTTGTCATCGCTTTAAACTTTTCGAGGACCGAGTCTTTGTCGATGCAGTTTGTAAGATCACGCTCGATAGCCAAAACCATCAGGTTTGACATCCAAAGATCTCCCATTGTTGTTCTGAGCCGCGTCTTAATTCTTTTCATGGCTGAGAAAGACCTCTCCGTAGTAGCAGTTGTTACAGGCAGCACACGCACCAAGTTAATAATTCGGTGCAAGGTCGGGAACAGCTCGTTGTTATCGGTCCCGACGAGTTGGATGCATAGTTGTTGCGTTGTCTTCAAATTTTGGAACCTTTTGTCGATCTTTGCCAAATTGCGAAACCGAGTGGCCTCTTCTCGAAGGTCGTCCAGCTCATCGGTGAAATCATCGGGATAAAATGTTTTAGCCAGCTCAACAATTTTAGTAGCGCTCCAATTCTTGAAATTATCACGTGGACTGAGCGATCCGCACAATTCTATGAGACTAAGAACTTCTCCACTAAATCGTGAATCCATTTCAGAAATCAGGTTCGAAGGATACAGCTGTATACTTCGTCACGATAGTGAGCTTCTTGTGTAGGCTGGACACCATCCCTGGAGGAGTCCGCTCCTGGAATTCCAGCCCTGCCACACCCCCGACTTCTCATTCCGCGTCGTTTCCACACGTCATTTTTGTCAGGAATGAGAGGGGTGTCGTCAACTTGTATTGATTTGCAAAAGTTGACCGATGAGTTCCAAATCGATTCAAAACTTGGCGAGTTCCCAGTCATAGAACCATCATCGAGCATTTATTTTAGTGCTTTGGATACCTGCTTCGTCATATTCACAGCTGACACGATATCGACGTCATCTTTCTGCAAAAAATGGGACAGCCGATTTGTTTTTCCCAAAACTGCAGTGAGAATCTCCATATGAAATACGAAGTCGAAAGTTCACATCTTCTCTAAAATTCCTGACGCCTCAGCGCGTTTGTGGGGGTTCACACCATCGACCACTACACACTCTAACACACTTGTAATTGGGGCCCAAAGCATCTTGACTTTTCTTAACGCGCGAATGTAGCAATTCCACCTTGTTTTGCTAAGACCCTCGGTAGAAGTTGGTTGATTTAAATCTCTACCAGATTCTAGATGTCCTTGATCAAGCATTTTTTCCAATTCCACAGCGGCTTCGTCAAGAAGTTGATCTTTCCTTTTACACGAAGCACTTACAGTAGTGTGAATCCCTTGCACGGTGTCGAAGCATTGAACCACCGAGACCGTGTTCATAGTCACTGCAACTAGGACGAGATTAAGTCGATGCGCGAAACAGTGAACATAGTAGGTGTAAGGACACTGGGAGCGTAGACGTCGCGGAAGACCAGTAATATCACCCGACATGTTGGACGCACCATCATATACCTGCCCTCTACAGTTCGCCAAAAGCAATCCCCACTTCTCTAACTGCGTTATCAAACCATCGTACAGTGTCTCCGCATTCGTATTGCGAACATGGACAGTTCCAAAACATCTTCCTCTAATAGTCCCCGTTGCAGCGCACACAAAACGAATTACGATAGCTATGTGCTCTTTCTTCGCCATGCAGCTTGCTTCATCCACCAGAACAGAAAAATATCCATCTGCAATCTCGACCTCCATAATATGCTTTCGAACAACATCAGCCGCACATTTGATCAGTTCACGTTGAATTTGTGGCGATGTGTACACAACGTTTTCCCCAGCTAAGGACATTGCGCGAGAAAACGATGGCGCGTGCTGTGCCATGAACTGAACAATCTCAAGAAAATTGCCTTTATTTTGTGACGTATCCTGGGCATTGTAAAAAAACGTTAGTCTAGTGATGCCAATTCTTACATCAAAATTAAACCGCTCGTATACCTTTTCGTCGCTGCCCCGAAATGCAATTTCCTGTTTTGCTAGGAGAAGGCAGATTTCCAGAATAAAAGTCAGGCGCTCCCGGTCGTTCACCAATCTTTTGAGAATTCAGAGCCACACCAACGTCATTCTGACAGGATCTCCGATTGTCGAAATCGATCAGAGCTGAGTGGTGCTTCGAGCTGGTTTTTGTCCCAACATGTTTTGCAAATCCGTCTTTTGTAGTGGCCCTTTTCCAGTTCCTATAGCCCGTTGTAGGTTGTGCATACACTGTGAGCTCGCTTTGCTGCGTCATTACTTCTCGGCTGAGGTAGCAGCATAAGCAATACACCGCGTCCGTCGAAGGAGAGTATTCGAGCCATGATTTTTTTTCAAACCACTGGGCCCGAAAAGCACGCATGCATCCACCGATGTCACAGACCGGATATTGCTTGAGTTGCGGTTGGTAAGGACCGAGGCGAACGTAGGATTGTATAACGTCACGTAGTAGCTGAGGATCGGCAATCAGTTGCTTAACGAAAAATAAATTTGGTGGTCTGTGAGTAGGATCCCGCCTAACAAAGTCTCCAGCACGGAACATTCTGCGGCTCTATCAGGAATTTTGTTGAGCGCACACCATTCCAACGCTGCTTGTCCTTGTTTTTCGCGCAGCGTTACAGGTTGGGGTCGTGGCCCAGGATCTGCTTCAATACTGCGGGCCTTGTCAAAGTCTTCGGGTTCTTGACGGGGCTTCTTCACAAAGAAGGTCGTGATTACCGGCTGCTTCCTCTTTCCTTCCATGTTATTATCAACTAAGCGGAGGAACAGTGTGAACTTCATGCATGTGCCGTCTAAATAAAAAAATCTAAATAAAATCGAAACGCCTTCGCCGAAAAATGGGGGGCATGCGCCCCCCATTTTGGCCCTGGCTCCGCCCCTGCTAGCGGGGATCGCCGCGATCCCCGCTAGCCCAGGCAGCGACCTTATATTCATACATAAGACGGAATGGAATCTCAGTTCACTCAATCGCAAACACGCCGCCACGCCGCCGTGCATTGCTGTAACGCGTAGATGTGCAACTGAAACCGAAACGATAAGCAGAGGAAACAAACAGTTATGATGTCGGAACGAGCAAGTACAGACGACGTGTTGGCACGCATCGACAAGGCAGTCCTGCTGCCAGCACACTCTCTCTGAAAGACGTTGCTCAGCACGTAGGGGGTGTGCCGTATTATGGGGACGAACCCCACTCCACCAACCAGACAGGTATTCGGAACATTAGTACCATCGTGTCACCATCCTGAAGAGATACATGGCGCATGGTCGGGGACTGCCTTGAAATTCGCCCGCCCGTAAATGCTGATGACATTGCTCACACTACTTTGGTATCGGCGGTCACTCAGTTCGCAAAGGGAAAACAAAAATCTCCAGGCAAAGGCAGAGTTCAAGGCTAGGTAATCGCGATCAAACATCGAATTTTTCTTTTGAATGTATGAATTGACTACTATTAAAGTGCCAAGCTTCGTTTTACAAAGCGCTAAAATAGCTTCATTTTTTTATTAGTGTACTGCTGCTGTCTATCACACAGCAATGAATCGAATTACGATATATAGTACAGTCGAGTACATGTACAGCGCACGCACGCTAGAAACGATGCAGGTATATGCAGCTATAGTTGTCGAACCAAGCACACTTCGACTTCGCAATCGCATCGAGCCAACGAGACTGCTGTACTGTAGGCACTCGACGGCACTACAGAGTACATGGTGTAGTTGCTGTATAAACGCAGAGCGAGTTGTGTTGTTGCAATTCAAGAGTTTAGGTGCCGTAGTCGGTCTTTATTTTTGCCCCTTGCAAGTGTGGTATATATTATAACATCTTCATCCTTTCGGTTTTTGCAGCAATAAATATTTTATTGTGCTTTGCAGTTATTATGTTGCCGACGATTTTAAAAGCTAAATATGGCAAGCTGCACTTAAATATGTGTGAAAGAAAATTCATGACTTGCTAAAATTACGCATAAATCCACCTCCATATATAGCTCTCGACCGTGTGGAGTCTTTTCAGCGGTCATTCATTGGCCCAGTATACCACCGCTCATGATCCCCAGCACCCCCCACCTTCTTACGCATAATTGCCGTGTGTGTAGGTGCTTCTGGATAAGGGCCGACAGAATTGCAGCAGTACAGCCACAATTCCACTGTCAAGAGCGCAAGTATGGCGCTTTTAGCGTAATTCTAGGCCTCCACCCATTTATGCACCTCGATTTATCGTAAATCTAGCAGGTGATCGCTATATCGCCTCGTATTACCGGCAAAACACAACTAGGGCTTCGCGGGGTCTGAGATAGCAAAAATAAACAAAACAGATAAACGCACAGCGCACACGACTTAGGCACGCCGCACTTGCTGCTCACCAGTCGCCCGCGCTGTGCTTTTATATTATGAGCATCCACATCTACCAGATAATCAGACCTTTAAGTACAATAACACACTTACGATAATATCAATTTGCTTTCTTGCCTCCGCGCTGTTTTAATAACCAAATACAAGCAAGTTATAAGCTGCAGCAACGCCCTCCCAAGCAGACGACTATTCTTACCTTCGTGCTGTAAATTCACCCTGATGTTGCTGCGTCTTCAGGCATGAGAACTGGAAATGATTCGAATGAAACTTGATGATGCGATTGATGCTTCTTCATTGATAGAGACCGACTAGGTAATTATTCAGATTACCTATAAAGTTTACTTTCATAATATTTCAATATATGATGGATACTTAAACGCATGCGTTACACGCACGGCTTCATGCGACACCAAATTAATCCTGTGCCGGCTGCGTAGCAGCATACCTTACGGTACACTAGCTATCTCAGTATTATACTTAATTAATGGCCTTAGTATTAAATAACATTTGTAAAAATGTCAACTTCCGACTATTTCGTAATACACGACAGAAAGTATTAACTGTTGAAGTGCGGAACCATGAACTATAAGTGATGAATGGCGTGTTGTCGTGTTTGACACCCTGTTAAATTCTACAGGACATGTACCGCGAACATGCTACCCATAAAAAAAGAAGCCAAAGTTCTAACGCTGTTTAAATTAAATTTGATTGGGCTGTGTTCGAGCCGTAATCTATTTTTTCTTACCCTCTGACCAGTTGAACCTCTTACCCCCTTTGCATACCTCTATATAAAGCACCACTGCAGCGCTTGATATCATAGGCGCTATATCATACCAGTTCAGCAGGAAAAAAATGAGTCGCGGCTCATTAATCCTTAAATTGCGTGGTGGGGCCAGCTACTTGCTCTCGCTCAAGTGACGCGGTGGTGTTGCATTGTAAAAAAATATGGTGACGCTGGAGACAACCCATGAGGGTATTTCCCTCCCTGGCTCTCTATGATACTCCCTTTCACTTATTTCTCGAGGTAGTGGCTTAATTATTTCTGTCCATACATATTTTTCAGTGAGGCTGGGCGCAAGGAATTCCGGGTCCATGATCTGGGAAATAAAATAGCGAACCAATCAAACCCTATTTGCTAAAAATAGATGAGTGTGATTGGACAAAACACCGATTGGCTCAAAAGTTCATGAATTGGTACAGTAAAACAATCCGAAAAAGCACTTATCTTTTATTTGTGGCTTTCACTCTCAGCTCAGTAGGGCATATTTTCTGAAAGGCATTCATGTGGACCATGGGGGCTCTAGTTGAGGCATTTCTGCCTCTTTCCCACAATCCGGAGTTTTGAGGCGCATTACTTTTCGAAATTTGAGGCACCGCTAGGGGTTTCATACAATTCTCAGATGTAGATTTTTGGTGTGGTACACGTCACTTATGGCATCGCGCTGTAGGCATTCGACCGGCCTGCAGATACTCTATGAATCACTTATTACTACGTATTAGTTTCCCTGCATTACACTAATGCATGATTCCTACTACAGCACGCAGATTGTATCAGCGATAGGTGGCACTACCTTGACTACAATTAACGCTGAAGCTTTTGTTTCGTTTAATTATTTTGCGGCTGCGCCAATATAAGTCACTAGCGAGTGTTATGCCAGTTTGACCCATGTTACTGCTGTCTTATCGCTTGCATTCGATTCCATTGAATCTTCTAGTCCTAATAATGCTTTACTGTAGGATAAGTAGTATTTGGCCGGACACCCGACCCTATGCTAAGCTTGCCACCTCGCTGTAGCCAATCAGTGATTTTTCTTATCATTTGAGGCTTAATGACCTATTATCATCCAATCGTCGCTCATTAGGGTTAGGTTTATTCCGTTCCAACTTATTTCTGGAATCCGGAATTTCCTGCTTCGTGCAAATTAGTAACCATACAAAACTAAAGATGTTTCTCGTTCTTACTAGATAAGCGCAATACCTGCTGGATGTAGCCACATTCAGACTTGCCCAAGACTGACAGCGAGCTTCTCGTGGTCTCGACAACCGTCGCTGGAAGGTCAAGACCGACTCCAACACGCAAAACGCTGTAGATCGCTTCTGTGGCGAGTAAACGAAAGGCAGAATAAGCTTAGTAGATAGCTAAGATGATCATCGAACTTCCGAGTTTTGCAAAATCCTGTAGTCTCTACTGGATCTCGCTACGCATTGGTCGTCTCGATCGTCCACGTTGGGCTGCCTCGCCGCCACCTCTACTTCAGCGTCTTCTCCTGCTCCCGCTCGGACTGCGCGGCACAGTACAGCACCCGGGTGTGTATGGTGCCTAGACCAGCGTCTCGTATAGTCCAGCCCACTCCGCGCGCGCCTGTTCCTCCTCTGTGACTTGTCCTCATGCCCCCCCCCACCGACCCTCCTGCACGTACAGCCCCTTGACCTTGTGCTCCAGCTGTGCCAGCAGCTCCTGCTCTTGGCGGGAAGGCGCCATCTCGATAGAAAGCTTCCTTGACCTTGCTCTCGAACTTCACTTGCTTCTTCGTCGTAACTGTTGTAATGCGATGCGGGTCGCGTCATCGCTCCGACCTCGCTGCTCACCGCGCTCACCGCCTTCGCCGGCACCGTCTCCTTCGTCTCGGGCGGCGGACGTCGCTTGGAGCGGGTGACACTGACGTCCGAACTGATAGCAGCAGCAGCGCCGACGGCACCCGCGGCCAGGCCGTTCACTTTTTGCTGCCGTCGAGAGCAACTTGACGTCACGGTTGTGTCCCTCGTCACCTCCGTGGCCCTCCGTCGGCCGCACTTCACTCAACGCGCAGCCCCGCTTGTCACCGTATGCGCCTCGAGCTTCTCCGTCTCCTCTTCCTTCTCACATGCCTACTCCTTGCCCGGCACCACCGCCCCGTGCGCGCACTACTCCTGCAGCGCCTTCTGCCTCACATCGCGCTCGCTATGCGCTGCTTGCGCATCGGTATCTACCGCGTCGCCTCCATGGCGTACAGCTCGGCCTCGACGGACAGGCTCCTAGGGCCGCACGGCGTCACTCAGCACCTCGAAGCGACTGAGCATCCACCCGTCGCGCCCGCCTCCTCCTTATGCTCGCGCGGTCACGTCCAGCTCGCCCGCCGGAGCGTCTCCTGCCGGCACTGTGCTCTGCGGTTGTTAACCTATTGCGAGAGCGTTACCCGAACTACATGGCTGACAGCAAGCGAATCGCCAAGATTTGCGAGAAGATGGCAGCAGCCATCGACGAGCGAAATCTGCTTGCCGGTGTGCAGAGCGGGGAGGCTCCTGGCTGTACGCTGAGCGGTCTGCGCACTCTAGTCCAGGAATTTGCAGTTGCGGGGGTTGGATCTGGGTTTAAAAGTTTGCATGACTCGGCTATTCTAACACTAATGTGGCACACGTTTGGCCGTGCAATAGATACTTGCTTTGCGAGAAAGTTCCAACTCTCCATCGCCTCGTCGGGCGAGCTGTTCCTACATGTGGCGCGCATCAAGACATCGGTCGTCCAGGGGATCTCTGTCTACAAGTCAGCAGTTCACTGGGAGCAGTGCATGTTTCATGCACTGGGCATGATGTTCGTGGGGGCGTCAGAACCGTCAAGCTACATCTTTCCCCTGGTGCCCCACGCTGAATCGTCTGAGCTACCAGGGGAGAAAACCTACAGTCAAGACGAGGCGATCATGTACTGGAACAATTTAGAAGACAAGCCCAGCTCCAAAGAAGAACCAACTGCAAAAAGAGTGCGCGGTCGCCCAAATGTACCCAAATACATTAACGACGTCATTACGGAGATGACTGAGCGCGTTTCTAAGGCTAGCGCACCGCTGCCGCCGGCCATGACTGCTGGGCTATCAAGCCATTCTCTGCGACGCGTCTCAGCTGCGTACGCCAACGCGTCGCCTAAGCTAGCCATCCAGTCGATATCGACGCGCGGGGCCTGGCTGCTGGACTCGCTGACGAAGGCTTTTGCCTACGTCGGCACTACGACCCGCGAAGGCCAAGAGCGTCGGGAAAGTGCTGGCTGGCTACAACGACCCTCATCTTCCGTGCGCGACGCCGTCGATCCAGACGCTGCAAAAGGTCTTGCCTGCGCTTGAGTACGCGCGGCTGCTGTCGCTCAAGACCCAGCTCTTCAGGACTGTGAGTGGCTTCACCGACGTGACGCTCAACGTCGACAATCTAGTGCTGGACGCTGTGATGGCTTCGCTGCTCATACATCTGGAGGAGGTATCCGCAGCGGTCGCGAAGGAGCAGGCTTCCACCGACTACACGTCACACTATCTCTACCGTTTCCACATCGCCCTCGACACCACCAACACCGCTCTCGGCTCTGGGTTGACGCTGGCGACATGCATCGGGTGGGGACACCAGCTTCGAGCCGCCTGGGAGACGGAGAACTTTTCCCAACTCGGTGGGAGCTGTGGCGGCGACACGGCTGTCCTGGCGTCGGCTGTGACCCAGATGCTGTCCTCTATTGCTGCGATGCAGCGGACCTTGGCGAAGCTGGTAGCGATGCAGGAGAAGAGGGACGTGCAAGCTGGACGGACCCAGGCACCAAGTGAGAGCTCCACGCCGCCAACTGCCCTGGTGGCAACAAACAGCAGCAGCGTCATCGTGGAGGCGCACACGCTTGCCGGTTGCTTCTACAAGTGGTATGTCCTACAACTTTGGAACACAGCAACAAACAAAAAGCATCAATTTGCTCGAGCAGATCTCAAGGCATGCATTAACATCATGTTAATTGCGTCAGGTACCCACATCTCAATACCTGCTCAGCCGCTGGACCGTGATGGGCGTATCGTATCGCCTCTGGAAGCAGACACTGTGGACGCTTGCCGAGGAGCTGGACAAGAAGACGAATCAAGCGCTAGGGCTCCTGGACAACAAGGGTCGTTGCAAGCCTGCTGGATCGCTTCGGAAACGCTGGCGCAAGCTGCGCGCGGAGAATGGTGCTGCGTTCGACGCTATCTGCTCGGCCTACATCTTGCGCAAAGGGAACGGTGGTATCGTTGATCATTGCACCCCTGATAGTCACCTGTGGCAAGCAAAAGACTTCAAGTAAGAGGTTAGCGGTACAAAGGTTAGCTTAGTTAACACCACAGTACATATCTTTCATGTGAAACTGGCAGCTGGAATTGATCCAGCATGCTCCCAGCTAATGCAGGGGCGCCTTTCCAATCGGCCATACCAGTACAACGTGGATACATCGCGAAAACAGCTTCAAACACACGCGCAGTGTCCGCACGGGTGCTCTCAACGAAGGCAGCCAGGCACCGCGGTCACACGCACCTTTAGCTCTCTAAACCGGCAGCATAACGCCCGCCCACCCGGGTCTAGAGAGATCATTCGAGTGTCCATGTCCAGCAGCCAGCGTATCCGGCTCGTTCGCGGTCGTAGTTGGGATGGCGGGGCGCGGGCGTTCTTCCTCTGTGTCGGGTGAGCTTCTATTTGGCGGCGGCGAAAAGAGAATGCCACGCGGCGGGGCGCAAGTAAGAAAAACCTCGAGGTTTTACCCTGATTGGGAACGGATAATCTAGGCATACTCTGGTCAAGTCATTGGGAACACAGCCATATGATTGGCTCGATGGGTTTTGGACTGAGCTTGGGAACTCGTCGATTATTGTTATCCAATACGTTTTTTTCTATTGAAAAAAGCTTCAAGTCCAAATGTATCCATCTAGAGTTTTGAGACACCCTCCGATATCTTGAATGAGGTATTCAGTGTTTTTTCTACACACATTGCCACATCTAGAGGACCCCTGCCCATGATACTTATACAACCTCTCTTTAGCAAAACACGAAGCTGATGGCTCCTATAAATACTGACTCCATATCTCCCTTGTGTATCAGAATTACTCCAGCTGTAGTGTAATTTACACGGCTGGTTTTGGGTAGTTCATGACCTATGATCAATTGGCCAGCCATGGTTCCATTTACCAACACGTGTATGATCGTGCTCGAGCGGATTAAGTGGTAGCTGCCCCGCACGAATGCCTGACCCCAATCGGACCTTTCCTAGGACAAACGACAACTACAAATCCAAATCTACTACCAAATCCTACCTTTTTTGGGTCCTAGTTTAACCCGTATTAGGCCTTAGGACTGAAGTCCTACTGTAACCAGACGCTCGCCCGCCAGTGTATTTTTTAGATGCACTGTAATAAATAAATTATTTAAAATATTTATTTTAAAATAATAATTGGTACATTAACAGTAATTGGCGGATTCCGGACCGGAATCCGGAAACCTGTCAAACCTGCAATAGAGACACACTGGCGAAACATAAAATCACTTGTGCCAATCAGCGCCCACTTATTCATTCCGGACGGGAATGTAAAGGGCTAAAATTCGTACTTATATGAAATATGTAAATCCTCTCTACTTGTTCTCCCTCATTCGGCGTTCTTCGAGGTAGCCACGCGGCGCGGCGCGCGCAGCACGACGGACAGCTCGACGGACAGCACGCACACATGCGCAGGCGGAGGCACGACAGCTACGGCGCGCGCGCGGCAGCACGACAGGCAGCGGCGCGGGGGACTCGGAGTGCGCGCGGCAGCACGGCGAACAGCGGCGCGGCGGACTCGGGGCGCGCGCGGCAGCACGGCGGACAACGACACAGCAGCAGATCGACGGAGGCAAGAATGCGGCCAGCATGGAGTGAGCAGCGGTGTGGTGGCGGTGGCGGCAGCGGACAGCGACAGCGTGGCGGACAGTGGCGACGCAGACAGCTGTGGATCTCCGGAGGTAGGTCGTCTTACTCTCCACGCCCCCGTATCTCAGCGGCAGAGCGGGAAGCTATGCCTCCAGGTCGCTGGTTCGACTCCAGCCGGGGGCAATCGTGCTCTGTGTGTTGCTTGTGCTTTGTGCGTACTTGTAGGCGAGCACTAAGCCAGATCCGAAGCCCCCCATTGGCGCGATGCGGGCGTACAAGCGTCCACAACAGCGCCGCTGGCTTTGAGCGCTAAATATTGGGTACCAATCGTGCGGTATGCGTCGGGATGCGAGGTACGCAGCTAGCGCCAGCGCTTGCGTAACGAAGACGCTTTGCGTGTAGGTTTCTTTTGGTCGAAGGAGTGCAGCCGCGCGTTGACGGTGGAGTCCATGGCCAAGGCAAGCGTCCAAATCTCGTCTTTCCAGTGCTGGTAAGCCGCGACGTCGGATCGACTGGGCTGCTTTGGTATCTGGAATGGCGCTTGGTAAAGTATTGTCATGATGTTGATCGCAGCCTTTGCCTCTGCTCGTTTGTTCTGCTCTTTCTTACCCTTAACGCTTTCCCAGATGTGGTTAGTATACCCGTTGAGCAGCGATCCCTCGAGCGTCGACGCTGTTGTAGGCGATGGAGCTGAGAGCTCGACGGCAGTAGTGAATGAAGCGCTGGCGGCAGGAGGTGGAGCGTCGCCAGAACCAAGAGGCAGCCGGGTGTGCGCATCTTCAAGCCGGCCGAGCCGCTCGTTGATGCTCACCAATTGCGTGAGCATGTTCTCCAGCGTCGAGGACAGCAGCGAGTCACCGCCAGCAGCAGCGTTACCGAGCTGCGCGTGGTTTGTAGTTTGCCAGTGATCTCGCAGATGCTTACCCCACTCACAACATGTGCGCGTTGTTATACAGGAGCCTAAGCGTGAGTTTACAGCCGTGATGCCCTGGCTCAGCTCGCAGACATAGCGAGTGACAAGCACGTTAGACCCAGCGCTCTCCGTGGCTTCGAGGACGGACTCGTGGTGCATCAAGAGGGAGGCGAACGTCGCATCGACCACGTCCAACGTGATGTTAAATCGAGGATAGTGAAAGCCAAGGACATGGCGGTAAAGATTCCAGCAGCCACACGCCTCGAGTTGATATCCACTGGATCGCCAGCTTCGGCGATGCGTTCGCGTAAGCAGCTGCACCGCGGCGAAGAGAATGGCTGGTCATCCCCGAAGTGATACGTTGGCTCGCCGAAGGCGGCATCGCCTTCAAGGTATCCCCAATGATCTCGGTAATGTAACTTGCTACGTTTGGCCGCTTTCTCTCTCGTTTCTGCGGGGGTTCGGCCCCTCCTTCGTCTTCTTTCTGCAGTCTTTCCCAGTACATGATGGCGTCTTCCTGAGAATAAGACTGGCCTCCAGGAAGGTCTGACTCAGCAAAGCGTGGGGCCACGGGGAAGAGGTGCTCAGGGGCTCATCGTAGCATATGAACAACAGGCCAAACGCGTGAAGCATGCACTGCTGCCAGCGCTCGGTGACTTATAAATTGACACGCCCTGTACAACCGAGGTCTTAATCCGGGCGATATGCAGGAAAAGCTCTCCAGAGGCGGCAATTGAAAGTTGTTGCTTGCGTGTTAAGCATGTATCGATAGCCCGCCCAAATGTATGCCACATCATTGTCAAAAGCGCAGCATCATGCACACACTTTAGACCAGTTGTCACATCGGCATGAGTCACGAGAAATTCCACTAGTCCACACAAATCATCAATTGTACACCCTGGGGCGTCATTCGTTTGAACGATGGCGCGAAGATTGCGTTCCTCAATGTGACTTGCCATCTTGTCCCTGATTTTTGCGATCCTCTTGGAGTCGGTTAGCGACGTAGTGTAGCGCTCTCGTAGGAGATTGACGACTTGTGAGAAGTAGCCAAGAGCTGTTGCCTTCGCCAGTTATTCGTCGGCAGCACGGGCTCTGTTACTTTTTTGAGTTATGAAGATTGAAAAAGCTGTTAGCAATGAATAAAAGTTTTGAGTAGGTAGACAAGCATCATCGCTATGCGCTCTATGTATATCATCGAGCGAAGCCTTAGTCAGGCTTATGGAGATAAGAAATTCCTCGAAAAGCTTCTCGGCAGCTAGCTCCTGGCTGATCGTGCCAGCTGGAGTGTCGTGTAGGAAAACACGAGTTTACGAGTCCTCGCCCTATCAACCGAAGTCTCTAGGACGAGCCCTACCAACAACACACGCCGTCTCCGAAGATTCGGCGATAGATTGTCGGGATAATAAACCTGAAGACCAGGTCCGATCCCTTATACGGGCTGGAATGTGCCTCCCTGTGTGTTGCGGGTCAGGTAGGTTTACCCTTCGTTAAAATATAAGAGCACCCTTAGCCACGAGCCACGGCTAGGATGCAATGTGTAATACGTGCTTTCGCACTAAACTTCTGTGGTCCCTCAGAAAGGAAGGGTACCAGGCCAATCGAAGCCTCTTACAGGGGCGCCGGGGCGAAGCCTCGGCTAGAAGTCAAATACACTGGGGGGGGGGGTCCTTGCCTCACACCCAGTCAAACGTACAACTGTACACAGAGGTCTCTAATACCGCCCAACACTCGGCCACCTACTCACTCTTGGCCTTACCAGGATGAACACTCGGTCAATGCACCTTATGCTCACCGGCAGACATACCCCGTGCAGCCGAGTGTATCCAGACCCTACGCTAAGCTTAGCGACTTACCGTAGACGGACTTGACCCTTGTGTGGCTTGGGGGAAAAATTCTGCTCTGTTTAATGGTTTAGAGGCTGTCAGGCCTCCCCTATAGCTAATCCCTAAGGTCTATACAAATATCAAGTGTGGACCGAGCTTTCGAGTTGATCCTACAACCGGACGAAACTTCGTCCTAAATCCGAACTCCTACTGGGCATAAAGTGTACCCACTATGAAACTTCGGAGCCTCGGCAGGCGGTTTATTTTGACCCGCCGAGATCCTCCTGTCACTCCGTAGTCTCTATCAATCTTCTGGGCACTAAAGCACGAGGAATGTGACCGACCAATCAGAGCCCACGGTCAGCCATCTCTCGCAAGCTCAAGGCAGTTAGACCTCGACCGGAACTCGCCCGGCCGCAGTCATTTCCCGATCTCACAGAGTGTCAAGCCCGCGTGATGCCCTCCGCATCGTGGCTGTTGCGGGAGATCGAGAATGAGCACGAGCTCAGCTATAATCTATTTCAAAACCATCGCAAGCTATCGGACCTTTAAGTTGCCTGTCTTTCTGGCAAGCAGTGCTATTATCGGATAAGTTGCACTTTATACAAATGTTTGTATCCTCTCTTATTAGATAATTCCTCGCGATTCCGAGCAATTCCGGAAATAAGCTGGGACACACTTAACCTACCCCTAATACTCTGTGATTGGGTATAATTCACTGTAGCCCTTGCGTACACGTTGCCGATTGGGCCATGCCCCTGTAGTCTCTGTATGAGGGGTGGGATGTCCGGCCAAAATACTCTTATCCTACAGTATGTAGAGCAAATTTTTAGATAATACTGGGATAGCAGTATTAACCGAAATACACAAGAAAACATATAAAGTACACACAACCAGATGGTATACAAAGATGAAATCATTTGATTGAATCTGATTGGCTGGTTTGCTCATGTTAAGCTTTGTTTGACTTCGTCTGCCGGCTTTTTGTGTCTGTCGGCTTTGTATGGCTGCTGGACAGATGAACACCACCCGCTCAAAGTTAACGCAGCTGGTACACGTAATTGGTAGAATGGTACATCGAAACTTAGCCGAAAGTGAACGATACTCAAGTTGAAGTGCACCCTGGATACCGGTATTCATCTCGTAGGCGCCGAGAATTCGCAGATATATTCACAGAGTGATCTGTGTACTTAAGTTGTGAAAGAGAAGTGTTCATTCTTCAAATAGGGCTAAACAACGCAAGCCTGCTGCTACACGTATGACTTTTGATCCCATTATCCTTTCAATGGGGTAAGTATCCATCTCCAGAGAGCGACTGGTGCGCTGCAGGTGTGGCGCGCCGAAGTCGCTTGCAATGCGGGTTAGACAAGTTTAGACGAGCTATCCCAGTCCACGCGAAGCCCTGCTGTAGTCATATGTACCGGTACAATGTTTGTCCGTACTACAAACATCAAGAGCAGGTGTGTTAGGCGAGACATGAATAGCTTTAACCCCCCCCCGCACTCGCGAGGTTTTTCGGTCCCTGGCTTTGATCAATATACACCATGTTAAAGCTGTATACTACATGTTAAAGTATGCGTATTTGATCTAACTATTGCCTTCCGTAAGTACGACACATTTCTATAACCTGCGGGAAACTGGTTGACACAGACAGACGCACATGTTGTCTAAGACACCCTCCGATGGGTAGCTAAATTTCAACAGGGTGTATATACTACAACTTGCAGTGTCCTTTTTATTGATCGTGAACAAAAATCAAACACAAGGGCGGGTCTATGCCGGAAGTATCCTATGATTGCATCCCAACATACCAGGCTATGCATGCCTTGAAAACAAAAAAAAACGCTTACCTAGCTAGCAATCAAGTGACACGTCTTACCAACCGCGGGCTAATGGCGTCTTAGCATTATTATAGCGCACGTCCTGCTCGGTTTTATTGGATTGGGCCACCTCACCAGGCTGCACTCTCTCTAAGGGGTGCATATTAGTACTTACATGCGCAATATAACCCTTACATAGCAAAATATAGTGTCTACGGTGTTCATTCTTTTCAGCTTACCTCTTCATATACATACCCTGGTATATCGGACGAGATTCATCTTGCATTTCGAGCCACTATGCACAATCATGTATCATATCCTGTCTGATCTGATCGGAGTACCCAGGGCATAGTAGGGGTAGCACTGTCTCATACGCATGATGGGGAGAGCGGTTCCTGTTAGCAATCTGTAAGCAATCAAATAATCAGTCTAATCCACCATTCTCTGCAATTACTACTCGTTCTTTGTGCATATTTTCACCTACATATGTGCATTTGACGCAGAAAAAGACGTGCTGTTCCTTTTCATAACATGTAGTCATATACAACGTATGAGTGCGGGGGGGGTTAAGCTTTGCTAAGCGCGGTTTTTGTCATGTAGCCTTGCAGCGGGAAGTCTTGGATTCCAAGTTGGAAGGTCTTTGTTTCGTCGGGATGGATGAGCCCACGCAATCAAGTTTACTCTCTTGTGAGTGATCTGCAAAAGCTTCCCGGAAGCGAATTCACAGCGTACCGTAGATACATTAAACTCCCAAATACTTGTCGCAATCTTCCTGCTCTGTGTGAGCGGAAGATGTGATTTGGTAGTACTTAGGCAGAGGAAGTCCTTGGTTCTTGGTACACGCAAACTGTATTTGTCGTATTACGGTACTTGTTGATCTGTGTAGGTGCCCGAGATTGCCTCCCGAGGCCACCTATGTGGTTGATCCACGTCTGCTTGGTCGGAGCAGAATTTGACTTTTATTCCTTGGTTTAGATTCCGGAATGAGCCCAGCGGCCATTCCTGCTGATAACGTTCTGCTAGCCGTACTATCTTAAACATGCATCCCTACTCGCAACAACTACACTGGTCACTAAGCTAATTCTCGCTCTGTTCTTTTGGTCAGTGACTGACTCTTGCTCGCGAGCTCCTGCAGAAGCTCGTGACATTCCGTCCCCGAAGAGAAGTCCTCCGCGTGTTCGTTCTTCGTGGTAGCGAGTGATCAGGTCGCCCACGAACTTCAAATTGGACAGAGGTTCCCACGTAGTCTTGCTTGTCCCGGTCCACTTGACCTCGTAGTAGTCCTTGCCTTTGATGCGCTTGTGCCCGACGATGTCGTCAACTAACTCTCCTTCGGTACCATCTGGCAGCTGCACTTTGAATGGTTTTTGCTCTCGCGATGTGCTGCGCACGTAGAGCTTGAGATAGCTGGTGTGAAACACGGGGTGGAATTTGACCCTTTTTGGCAGCTTCAACTCGTAGTAGTCATGCCCGAGCCGGCTGAGGATTGCGTATGGTCCAATCCAACGAGCCCCCAATTTCGCTTTCGTTGTCCCAGCATGCTAATTTGCGAGGTTATCGGTTGACAGCAGTACTTCCTCCCCGACCTCAAAAGATTGCACGGGTCTGTTGTCGTTGTAATAGTCGCTCATGCGTGCTGCAGCTATCTGCGCACGGTAGCTAGTTGGTTGATCCGCCTGTTGCTCGAGGAACGTCTTCCCCAGAGCACGGCGTTGTCGTTCCGCCCCTGTTGCACGAGGTGGCGCTAGCAGACTTGCCGGTGTCGACGGCAGATAACCCAAATCGGCTTCGAAGGGTGCCATACCAATCGACTGCTGGTATCTGGAGTTGTAGGCGAACTCTGCCAGGGAGAGGTAGCAATCCCAATCGGTCGACGCGCCATTAGAAAATGCGCGCAAAAAGCTCTCGATAGTTTGGTTGAGACGCTCAGTAACACCGTTCGCTTGGTGCCGAAAAGCGCTCGTCAATTTTTGTAGAGTCCCCAGCATGCTGCATAGAGTTGTCCACACAGTAGCAGTGAACTTTGGGTCTCTGTCCGACAGAATCTCCATTGGAATACCATGCTGCACGAAAATGCGGTCACGGTACAATTCAGCAACTTCACGCGCTGTAGCAGTACCTTTACATGCCACAAAATGCGCACGCTTCGTGAGCTGGTCAACGACCACGAGCACAGAGTCGAATTTGTCACGATTCGCTGGAAGTGACACAATAAAGTCCATAGCCACGTGGATCCAACGCCCTTGAGCGATAGGTTGGCTCTGCAACAATCCTGGCGGCTTCGTGTTCCTAGCTTTGGTTCGTTGGCACGTCTCGCAAGACTTCACATAGGCGCGAACACTCCTCACCATGTGCCGCCAATATTAGTGAGCCTCCACCAATCGGACTGTCCGATCGATTCCGGGATGTCCGTACACCTCAACATCGTGAAACTCGAACAGAATTGCGTTTATTAATTCGTCAATAGCAGGTACCACCAGCCGGGGTGCTTCATCGGTCGGCCCGCAGTACATCAACTACTTCCCATCAAGGGAATAGCGATCAACGAACTTGAGTTTCTCCGTCGTAGCCAGCGCATCTCCTTTCAACGCGCGTACAATCATCGCAGTGTGAGGCATCCATATATCGCTCAGTGACTTCCTCAACCAGCGAAATCATGCCCTTCTTAACCCGCGAGTGCACCTCAGAAGCCGCGATAATGGCATTAAGCGACTGTTGTTCCTGAAAATCCGCGCGCCTCGAGATGCTGTCGGCGACAGTATTCGATGGGCCGAGTATGTACTTAAACGTGACTGGATACTCGCTCAGTTCATCGTACCAGCGTGCGATTCGTCGAGATACTCTTTCGCGAAAACACATTTTCGAGCGACTTGTGGTCGGTCTCCACCACAAACGGCTTGTCGAGCAAGTAAATGCGCCACACGCGCAGCCCAAAGAACATTGCAAGCAGCTCTTTCTCCCTAATAGAGTAGTTTATCTCTGCACCCTTGTATTTACGACCTTGAAATGCTAGTGGGCGCTCCACGGTTTGGCCATCGTGCTCTTCCAACTGATAAACAACACATACAATCGCGAAATCACTGGCGTCCATTCGCATAAAGAACGGCTTGTTGAAGTCGCCGATAGCAAGCACCGGAGTAGACGAAATTCGTTGTTTGAGTTTATTGAAGTGTTGCACCTATTTGATTATAGTGGGATAGCAGTATTAACCGAAATACACAAGAAAACATATAAAGTACACACAACCAGATGGTATACAAAGATGAAGTCATTTGATTGAATCTGATTGGCTGGTTTGCTCATGTTAAGCTTTGTTTGACTTCGTCTGCCGGCTTTTTGTGTCTGTCGGCTTTGTATGGCTGCTGGACAGATGAACACCACCCGCTCAAAGTTAACGCAGCTGGTACACGTAATTGGTAGAATGGTACATCGAAACTTAGCCGAAAGTGAACGATACTCAAGTTGAAGTGCACCCTGGATACCGGTATTCATCTCGTAGGCGCCGAGAATTCGCAGATATATTCACAGAGTGATCTGTGTACTTAAGTTGTGAAAGAGAAGTGTTCATCTCCACTTTACACCGCCTCGCGAGGCATTGGGGCCAAGTTAACCGTGTTACAGATTAGGATATGTGCTACCGCGCTACAGGCCGGCCGAAGGCCGGGCTGCGCCCCCAATGTGCGTGGTAGCTCAATCCCTCTGCAACGCGGTCGACGTCTTGGCCCCGCTGACGATCTTGCTGGCAATCCCGGCGACCGACTCGCTGCACAGTCTTGTGTAGAGCTTGAAAGCGTCGGAAGCCCAGCGACCGTGGAATTGGATCGTGAGAGTGTCGACTCCGGCGCGGTACATGTTGGTGGCGCCGCCGGCTCTCAGTGAGTGCGTGCCGAATCGTGTCGGGTCTTCGCCCACGGCGCGGGCCGCGTCGCGGATGGCACTCGTTACGCGCGATGCGGTCACGCAGTCGGGCCGGCCGTGGCGGTTGATGAATACGGCTGCCGGGATGTCCGGTGGGAGGCCGCGACGGGCTTGAGTCAGGAGCAAGGCACCGAGGACTGGGCACAGGTGGCGGTGCCCGGAGCGCGTGAGCATGCGGACCGTTGGTGCGCCATTCTGGTTTGTCTTGGAGCCGCTGAGTTGGATCCGCACTGCGGACGCCGACTCGGGGTCTTCGGTTGTGGTGCCGTCGATGTCGACCACGGCTATTTCGCCGCCTTTGAGGGCGAACCAGCGGAAGCTCGAGGATGTGACAGCTATGATCTCGGACCGCCGGAGTAAGAAGAAGAAGGACAGGCACAGAACCCCCCATAGAGCTTGGTCCGCGGGGTTGAGGAGGTCGAGCGTTGAGAAGCATGCCTCCAGCATTGCGATGGACGCGGGGGACCTCTGGCCGCTGAAGGCGCAATCGACGATGAATTCTGAAATGTGCCGGAGCTGGGTGGTCAAGGGGAGATCGGGGCTCCAGACGACGCCCTGGCGGGCGCTCCATCGGGACCAGCGCTTGAACGCTCGCGCGTAGGCGTTGAAGGAAGAGTCGGCGATGGAGTGCTCGCGCAGATGTTGTGCCCGGCGGCTTCGAGGGCTGGGATCCCGGCTGGCTGGACCTGGTACCAGTCGCAGGTTAGTTCGTCAAACAGTCGCGCGTACGATTCGGCCAGCCAGTACCGGGAACCGGCGTCGGCGGCTGTGTTCTCCAACCCCGGGATATGTGAGGCTGACAGCCGGAGTCCGTACTAGTGCTCCCATAGACAGAGGAGCCGGATCAAGAGCTGCGCCCGTTGGTTCTTAGACGACATTTTCGCCTGCCACGCGATCGCGGATGTGTTGTCTGTCCGGAAGTGGATGTGCAGTGGACTTGCCTTGGGTTGGGATCGCTGCCACGCTGGGCCCCATGTCTGGACGGCGAAGGCGCATGCTAGGAGCTCGCGGTAGTTGATGTCGAAATGGTTGTTGGCCCCGCCGTTGAACGCTTGGACCAGGGTCTGCTCTTCGACGGAGAACTGGTAGGTGAGAGCCAGTTTAGACTTTGGAACGAGGGCGCAGATCCCGGCATCCGATGCGTCTGTGATAACCGTGATGTCTGGCTCTGGTAGCGAATTGAAATATTCCAGCGGAACTCCGTTCAGCGCTGGCGAGTTGAGAATGTACCGCCACCACGTGAGGTCATCGCGCATTGGACTCGTGATCTTGACACGAGCGCATCGGTGCAGGGCTCGCTCACCGAGGCGAAGCCGTTGGAGAAACGCCTGGGCGGGGTGCACGCAGGTTGCAACGTGTCGAAGGGAGCCGAGCAAGGAGCGAAATTCTTGGCGCGTGAGTGTGGCAGCTTGACAGGCGTGGCCGATCATCCGCTGGGCCTTCGCGATTTTCGTTGTGGGCATCGCGACAGTGGAGGCCTTGGTGTCAAAGACTAACCCGAGTACTTTTTGGCGGGTGCTCCAATCCGTGAATTTCTTGTCATTGACGGCGGCTGGGCCCATGACCGCCGTCATCGCGAAGCGTAGTGAACGTTCGACGGTTGCGCACCGTGACTCGATGTCGGACACCACGTTGACATGGTCGTCGACCCAGTGGTAGTTGTAGAAGCCCGTCGGCAGGTCGTCGGTGCTGGTGGATCCGTGGATGTAGGCGACAGCTCCACCCAAAACGCTGTAAGTGCCGGCAGACCCTGTCCAGCCGAAAGCTGCGGCCAAGTCGAGGATGATGGCGTTGTCTTCCGGAAGGTATCCTGCGAACATGTAGACACTTTCGCTGTGGGTGTGCGCGTTGCGGTATGCGGATGCGACGTCCCCAGCCATGACGAGTACATCGCGATCAGGATCTTCGAGTTGGCAGCGGGTGATCTCCCGGGCCACACTGGAGCAGTGCTCGAACGTTGGGTCGGGCACATCGACCGTGTCGGTGTGTGAATTGACCGAGGCGCCGTCAGGATGAGAGAGATCGTGAATTGTCCGGCCGGAGGTACGCGGGTCTTCATCGCCTTTGGCGACGACACCGAACGGGCTGGTAAAGATCTCTGGCCATATCTTGATGATGTCGGCGTCCACGACGAGGCAGCGCATGAGGTCCTGCTCCCGTCGGATGTTGGCCCGCAGGACGTTGATTCGAGCGGAGGCGGACGGATGGTTGCGCGGAAACCGCGACTGACGGAGAAGCGGTTTGGTAAGCCGGACGCGTACTCCTTCGGCGGCGATCTTCAGTAGTGCGTCCAGGTGCTTGTACCCTTTGCAGTGGTGGGCGAGGACGGCCAGAACCAAGGCCTTGTTGGGGCGGTAATCGGCCGCGGTTTGGCCGCGCACCAGCTCCACAAATTCGGGCAGCGATGGACGGACGCGGCGAATGTATTCTGACATCGCCGCCGGCAGCGGTTTGTTCAGGATTGGAGGGTTCGTCTCAGCTGCCTGCCGTGGCGGCAATTTCAACCCGACGGCCCGGAACGTGGATGCGAGCGAGGTATATCGGATCGAGTCCCATAGGCGGGCGCGCGCGGCGCCGTTGGCGTGTGCAGCTTGCAGTTCGGCCTCAGATGGAGCTTGGCGGAGTCTGAGGAGGGGATGGTGCGACGTCGGCGCGCTGCCGTTTCCGTCGATGCGCGTGTGCGGCTCCGTTAGTGGAGCAGCCCCACCGATCACGGCGGGCTGGGCGGCTCGGTTCGCCTCCGCAGGAGGGGGTTGGGTCATAATATCGCGCTCTGTTGATGAGTGCGGCTGGTTCCGGGCCTGGTGGCCGTGCTCGTCTCGGCCTACGGAACAATCGACAACGGCAAGCTGCGGGACGTGTGTCCTGCGGGTCGCATTGGCGAGCGTACGTGGATGTGGTGTCGGCCGATTGGCCCCTTCGATGGCATACTGCGGGTCGATGGCCCGGCAGCTCTCATCGGCACTGGCCAAGGAAGGCTGTGACGCAGAACACCCCTCGGAGGCATCCAGCGGGCTCGATGCCCGGTTGGTCTCACCGGCACGGGCGTGGGATTGTTGTTGCGCTGTCGCGTCGCCTTTGGTGGCAAGCTTCCGGAGAGCGACCTGGCGGTTCGCAGTGGCGAGTGTATGGGGCGCGTTAGCTGTCGGCGTGGCCCTTCCGAGCGCGTCCGGCGCGTTGCTGGCATCGCTTAGGGGCTGAATGGGCAGCCGAATGCGTCGCTTTCCTGGCGGCGCGCGCTCAGCTGGTGCCTGGAGCGTGGCTTGAACAGGGCTATTTGTTGGCGCGCCGGTCGCGTTGACGAGGCTGGAACCTGGAGCGAGGACATGCATACTTGCCGCAGGAATGGATTCACTACTCAGTAAGTTGAAGCCGGATGTATTGGTATTGTTACTGAGCTGACTCCGGGGCGCCGGTGAACCGGCGGCGCCTCGGCACCTTCATGACCGGCGCGCGCGAGGGATCCTGCGGCCGCCGAACCGCTGCGTGATGAAGGCAGTGAGAGCATCAGGTAACGCGGACGGCCACACGTGGGTGCGGCCCGGGGCGGTGCATGTGGAGCGTGATCCGCCGGCGCACATGCCGCCGCCGAAGAACTTCAAGCAGGGCTCGATCTCGTCGGCGTCGCGGGGGATCAATCGGCGAATATGCTCGGGGATGCCAGCCGGTCGCTCCGACATGGCGCGCGGGCGAGCAGGAGCCGGGGCCGACGGCGGTCGAGCGTTGCGGGCGTGCATGGGGGCAGCGTGTCGAGCGGGAGCTTGAGCCAGTTCGGCCAGCGCCAAGGACCAGGCGACTGAGCTGAACCCGATTTGTGCGGCGGTCGTGGAAAATTCCCGCCACCAGTACGGCGAGTCGGACGCCAGCGGGGCGAAGGCGTCGCCCAGGAACCGGTCGACTTCGTCCAGTGTGCGCTCGACACGGTCCGCGGAGTGTGCAGGGTCCGCATCCATGTTGGCTGTCACAAACTCGCGGACCCGGTACATGACGCGGGCCATGGGCTCGTGCCAGTGTGCGTTCGCGAACGACGTCAGACCTTGCACGGCGCTGAGGAGATCAAAGTACGACGTGCAGCTGGGGACGGCGCGCGGGGAAATGTTGCTACTGAAGTCCATGTTGAAGTTGGCGTCGGTTGACCCGGCGCGCAGGCGCGCGGTCCGGTCGACACGCTTGCAGTGCATGATCGATAGTCCGTGCCGGCAGAACCTAGCGCTGTACGCCTCTATGGCGATGGCCGGGGCACTGTTGAATGTGAACTCTTGGCGCACGCGCAGTACGTAGCTCATGGGGGTTCATGGGCTCCCTCCGGCGATGTGAGGTACGGGATCAACCGATGTGCAGCCGGGTCGTGTGTATGAAATCCCCGCAGACCCGCTGGGGTGGCGGCTGGAAGTGAGCGGCTCAAAGGTTGCGCGTCGCCGGCGGCGGGAGCGCCCCTCTCACGTTCGGCAGTGTCCACGACAAGGAGTCCGCGGCGTACTCGGGCGGGGCCATGGTCGGCGCTGCCCGCGCGGGTGCGGCTGCGTGGACGCCGGTCGCATGGTGGTGCTGGCCTCGCAGGAAAACCAGCAGCTCGGAAAGCACCTCAGCCAAGGCGGGGTTTGATGGTGGAGGCTCGTGCGTTAACTGGGCTATCTGAGGCTCGAAGTTGGCCTGGTGTGCTGTCCCTGATGGCGGAGGGCTTGCCGCTGGTGCCGCCGCTGGGGCTGCCTGTGGCCCCTTATGGAACCGGCCGAGGAAAGTGGGCAAGTCGAAGGGCTCCCGTGCGAGGGCCGGGTCCCGCACGGACCGCGACCTGCCGCTGGCAGTGGGCGCCGCCGGTAGTGGGAGGCGGTCTGGAGTTCTTGCGTCGTCCGTCGAGGGTGGCGCCGCTGACGGAGCAGGGAGCAGCGACGCGGACATGGATCGCGGGATCACTGGGTGGCCGGGGTCCGCGTCGGAGTCGCTGTCCGAGTCCACCGAGAGGATCACTGGAGCTGCCGCCGCCAGGTGCTCGGTCGCGGGCTGCGCAGGTGGCGTCATGGACACGGGTGTCGCACTTGCAAGCGCTGTGTGGGCGGCTGCCGCCGGCGGCGCCGACACATACACCGCGGCCGTTGCCGCGGGCTTCTTCTTCGCCAGCCGCTTGGGGGTCGATGCTGTCTTCGCCTTCACCTTCCTCATCGACTTCTTCGGGGCCGCCGGGGCGCTGCTTGATGGCGCCGCTGGCACCGCTGCCGACGGCCCATCCGACATTGCTGGCGCTCGGGGTGAGGGCCGTGTCGAACGTGGCGTCGCTGGAGCGCCCGCGGGAGGAGCTGTGGCCGTGCCCGCCGAATTGCCGGGCGAAGCAGGAGTCGACGGGTCCGATGAGGTGGCTGGTTGCGGCGCCGTCGCCGGGTCTGCTGCAGCCTGTCCTGCCGAGGATGCCGCCGCCAAGGAAGCCGGGGCTGCCGTTGTCGCCGCTGGGCCTGCCGCCGTTGCTGCCGCTGGGTCCGTGGAGCTCGCCACCGTCGTCGTCGCCGCTGCCGTGACCGGTGTCGGGATGGCCGCCGCTGCCGGAGGGGGGCTCCCTTCTTGCCGTAGGATCAGCCGCTTCTTCTGACGGCGGATGTCAAGGGCGTCCGCATGGGGGCGTCGCTTGGTGGCGATCCTGGTGCTGGCCCGCGGTGGGGAGAGCTGGCGCCGCCGTCGATGCGTCGTCGGTGGCGTGGGGCCGTGAGCGAAGCCGGGGCGGTAGTACCGACAGCGGGTGCCGGGCTGGACGAGAGCGGTGGTGGCGCATTGGATGGCGTGTCGGGCGCGGACGGGGGCGGGGGCGAGGAAGAGGACGACATCGCGGGGGTTGGACTCCTGGGCTGCTTGCGCTTCTGCTCGCTCGGGCGGAGGACGCGGAATGGGGGCCTGCTGGCCGCGCCCCTGTGCTGCCGGGGGGGTTCGTCGCCCTGTGCCAGCGCCTTGCTGCGGACGCCTTGCGCCAGCGCCTTGTCCGCGCGGCTCCAAACGTGGAAAGCTCCGTTTCACTCGAAACGCCGATTCTTCAAACAGGGCTAAACAACGCAAGCCTGCTGCTACACGTATGACCTTTGATCCCACTATCCTTTCAATGGGGTAAGTATCCATGTCCAGAGAGCAACTGGTGCGCCGCAGGTGCGGCGCGCCGAAGTCGCTTGCAATGCGGGTTAGACAAGTTTACACGAGCTATCCCAGCCCACGCGAAGCCCTGCTGTAGTCATATGTACCGGTACAATGTTTGTCCGTACTACAAACATCAAGAGCAGGTGTGTTAGGCGAGACATGAATAGCTTTAAGCTTTGCTAAGCGCGGTTTTTGTCATGTTGCCTTGCAGCGGAAAGTCTTGGATTCCAAGTTGGAAGGTCATTGTTTCGTCGGGATGGATGAGCCCACGCAATCAAATTTACTCTCTTGTGAGTGATCTGCAAAAGCTTCCTTTGGCTTCCTCGGGTACCGAGAGTACTGTGCAGCACGGCAAGCTCCCCCGATCCCGGACTCACTGAAGAGGAGAGTGGCCCTCACGGCGGGGTCTTGCACGGCCAAGCATGAAGACACATTGAAACATCTTTGGAGGGTTTCAGCTACCGTTCGCAGCACAACGCAATGGATGCAGCGCAACAGGCTCATCTTTGAAGGAGAACCAACATCGGTAGAGCAAAGTTGCGTCGAGTTCCGGGTGACGGGAGTTCGTCAGTTGAAGGCAATAGCAAGGAGGGACAAGATGAGTCCACAAACGGTTGAACAAGGCATGTTGATGGAGGACTGTATCGACAGTTTTCTATTAATCCTTGAACAACCAGGACAAGTACGGGTTAGCAGCATGCAGAATCGCCATTAGTGATGATGATGAAATCTTCTTTAGGATTTTAATGGCTATCATAGTAGTCCAAATATAATCTCTTCTACTACTACATCTGCAAAAGCTTCCCGGAAGCGGATTCACAGCGTACCGTAGATACATTGAACTCCCAAATACTGGCTGTGTAGCGCTTTCGCAGTCCCTCTCCTTTGACAGCAATTTTCGGCATCGGGGAGAACTACACACGCGCATTTATCTCCACTACACATTGTTATCATGCCGTTTTGAAGCAGGGTACGGAACCCACGGAGGAGTAGCTTTTAGCGAGTGACAGCGTGGATTTAGCGAAGCCACGCCGTGTACAGTTCGTACGTTTAATGTGTTAGTGTTGAGATTACTATGGACGGGGGCGAGCGAATGCGAGCGCGAGGCTCACTAACTGCATTCACCGGCCGCCGGTTAGGCGGGGGCGTGTCTGCGCGAGCGAGCGAACGCGAGCGCTGCAACCCGATATTTTTTTCCAGACACCGCGCCTGGCCGAGACGAGGATTTAGCGTAAGACACAAATGGGTGGGGCAGCGCAGCAGCGCTCCCCGAGCGAAGCGAGAGAGGGGCGGCCCCCCCCGAAGTGTTTCGCTAAATTGTCTGGTTCTGGATTATTCTGTAAAAAAACAAGGTTAAATAAAAAATGACTGGTTCTGCCAAATCGCGATACTTACATTTATTTCGAATATGTTTTTTTATTGAACGTGTTTGTATTCACCTTGTTTAGCAGGGATGGTGGAGGATATTAGGTAGCTTAGTCTTTTGAGTGCGTTATATCTCTGTAAATTGTTCTTCAGGGGTCTTATAGGATCCACCACCTCGATTCTTTGAAGTTTCGCTCGGTATCGACAACCAATGCCTGAATTAATGCTGTATATATGCAATACAGCAGTGCCGTTGGTACATGTATGTACCATTAAATGCCTGGGCTCGTCCCTTGAATGCCAGAACAATGTGATAGACATCGGCAAATCCCAATAGACCAGAAAAGAGCGAGCAGGTGTGTAAGCAGCATTGGGATAAAACGCGCTTCAACGCGCCAGTTACGAAGCTCACAATGCGAATTCACTTGCAATCTGCGTGCAGAAGCAACATTAGGATTCATAAGAATGGAACCTGTATTGCTACTAACTGTTTCTTGTAACTCTGCTGCCTTAGGGTAGTGTGGTACTGCTAATACTTGCGGCGACAATAAGCAAATAAAACATTCCATGCACAAAAGAAATGCACACAGCACAGTGCAGCGCGTACGCTAACGATATATATTCCAATTGTATATATCTGTCTTAAAACCAAGCTACTGTTGACGACGGTGCAGCCCAATGGAAGACCGGAGAGATGATGGCCTGGGCAAACACTCGTTCCGCATCCTCCAGACTACCCAGCAAACGCAGCATCGGTGTCAGCAGGTCTGACTGCGCTATCACACTAGACAAGAGGCTGCGATTTGGGTCCCACTCGAAGTGGGTGGATCCGCGCATAACAATCCGGCACCCCAATAGTTTGCTTACCAGCGCGGAGCCAGTCTCACTCTCGCGGTCGTTCCAGATACCTGGGAACACGTTGCGCAGCGTGCGTTCAGTGACGGTGAAGCTGGTTTTCGTGATGGCGACCAGAGAGTCCGCGCCTCTTTTGTGCAGGTCTTCAAGCTCGAGGCGAAAGTCTTGGAACCAGAATGAAGCGCGTCTCCAACTGTAGATCGCCACATCGACGCCTCGTCCCTCATTAAGAATGGCATCTTGAGCCAGTCTTGAGCGTAAGAACGACAGTTGAGCGGAAGAGAGATCTCTTGCGTGGACGGGACCGGACGACGCGGGCTGCTCTCGGAGACCGAGCTGGAACAGTCGGAAGTACTCGACAGCTACGCTCCAGACGCAGGCGTCTCCTCCTGGGACGACAGGGGTAACAATACGTCGCTGCTGTCCGAGCTGCTTGATCTGTAGCTGCAGTTTACTGGTCTCCTGCTCGAGGGCAACCATGTGGTCATGCTGCTTCTGGCGGTATCGACGCTGGTTCTGACGACGTGCTTCGCGAAGACTTTCCTGCCCCAACGCGATAAGACTCGCGACGTTTACGCTTACGCTTTGCTTGTTTGAGTTTTGGACAGTTGTTGCCGCCGTGTTGGTAGCCACCGGTTCGCGGAACGGAGACTTGCGACGCGTGACCGGCTCGACCGGGAGCTGGTAGTTGCTGTGACGGGTAGTACCTTTGAATGGGTCATTCACAGGCCTCTGTGACTGAACGCCTTCCGCTAGGCGATGCTTCTTCCACGCGGGAGTGTAGAACCCCTTGGACTCGGCTGGGCGCGGCCCCAAAGGGGCGATGCTGAACCTGGAGAGATCGGGGGCCGCCCTCGTGCGCTGCACCACGTTCCCGATCACGTCGTCGCTCCGGCACCAGTCGTTCGGAGGGTGGAGGACCGAGGCGTTCATTGTGTCGAGCGTCGCGTGCTGATTGACTCTCTCTTGATGGAAGGAATGCAGGAATGAGGAATTCAGGAGACTCGGTGCTTGTAGGCTGCCGCTGTGTCACGATTACCGATTTGACGGATCCAGCCCCAACAGTCATCATCCCCCCACAGCTGGGAGATGAGGCGCCGATTTGTCAGCCCGTAAAGTAGTGGCGCAGCGTCGAAGGGGATCAGGGTCTCCTTCGGGAATTCCCCTTAGTAGTGATACATACAACTCATACATGTACTTTGTTTACATCATTTCCTTGCTTTTGCGAGAACGCAGCCATCATTGATGACAATAAATGGCACTGAAGCGTGTTCGTTGTAAGAGCCTGTCGAAGTTGGCGGCGTGCTTCTGCATTTGCTGCTACTGTAAGGAAGAGCGACAAGTTCAAGACGGACCGCAGATAGTGGCGATTCTACGCTGCTAAACGAAATGGTATACACAATGCGTAGACTTGAAAGTGTTTCGGGAAATACAACCTATTTTAATAATATTATATATACGTAGATAATACTAGGTACAGTATTAAAATACTGAGTTGGGGTTTAAAGCCACAACAGGAAAATCGTGTGTTTATCTTTGGACTCGGTTGTTCTAGTTTTAACGAATTCGCTATTGATAACCAAGAGTTGATACCTCTCTACAGTGATATACAGACTAGAGCGTGAGAACGAGACGGGTAACAACTAATACCCGTTTTTACCGATGAGATCAGGTATTAGATTCAATGTAAAATACATAAAGTGGTGTCTGCCACATATGATTTCCTTTTAAATCCGGATATATCAGGCGTCTCGTTCTCACGCTCTAGTCTGTATAGTGTATGCCCATTTGAAGTAGGTATGGCCAGTCTGTTGTCCTGGGATCCCTGGGAGAGGGATCACTGGATCTCTTCCACATGTAATTCGCAATTGGATTGAGCTTCATGTATCAGACGCTTTAGTATAACCATCTTTATTCTTCCAAACACGATCACCCAAGGCTTGCTTGAACACCACTAGCTCCGATAGTCTATGAACAAGCCCACATATATAGGAACTCTGGTGGCGTTCCTATATCTCGCTCGTATGTAGCACGTCTTGTAACTCGAGTCATTAGCGCGCTGAAAAACTGCGGATGGCAGCGTACCGGGAAGTGGCTCGCTATATGCACTGTTGTTTGCCCTTTGGCGAGTAAAGAACGCGGGTGCATGTGCACTTTCCTTTTGCAGTGCATGTATGTACATGTACGTGTAACCCGTGGGTTACTCTGTACTGGAACAAGCATACATAATTCAAACGAATCATGAGTAAGGCAGGCAGAGCAGGTACAGCTGCTCCTTGGTACGGATTCCGTGCAAGTTGCAGCAAAGCAAAGCCCAAACCAGATCTTGAACAAAAGGTTCGGTCGTTCCAACCGTGCCTGCCGCCACTTGTGGAATCGTTCTTGCTGAATTGCCAGGGTGCTCTAGTTGAGACACTTATGCCTATTTGCCACAATCCGGAGTTTTGAGACGCATTACTTCTCGAAATTTGACTACGCTTTTTTCTATCGAAAACTGCTTCAAGTCCAAATGTATCCATCTAGAGTTTTGAGGCACCCATCAGAACCTTGAATGAGGCACTACGTGTTTTTTCTGCACACATTGCCACATCTAGAGCACCCTGTGAATTGCTACTTATATTGTGGGTTCTACTCAAAATTGGAGTGGTCGATTGGTTCAATCAACCGCCCCCGGTACTATGCTAGGTGCTGAATCCGTACTTATACGGAATGATAAGGTATTTCGGCGTTTCATAGGCGTTTTTTGGTGGGAGTCGATTCCAAATTTGGCCGGAATTCACAATACCTAATATGTGAAAACCGCTTAATGTGCCTATTTTGCTCGTAAATCGATTGATTAGCACTATTATTTATTGTGCCTTTCACTTATTCTGCCGTGATAATTCTGGCATAACCCTAATCCCTTCTCGGCTCTAATTATTGCTTTAGGCCTTGTGGTTGCTTTAATTTCTGTCGTGTTGTCGTCATATGGTTGCTGTAACGCCATTCGTCTACCTCTCTAGCCTAGAGAGGCAGACTGTGTCCTAACTGTAGGTGACAGTAACTTACTGTTAGAAGCACGCAACACCAACTGTTAGAGTGTAACGACTACCGTAAGCGCGAAAGCGATGAGAGAGATATCCCATTGAATTAGAATCGATAAAGAGACGTAAATTAGAGTGGAGTTACCAACGAGTGTAGTGCATCACGATCAAGCTCCGAACCCCCTCACATTGCCGACTTCAACCGAAAGTCCGGGGTAATGCGCGCTCCTTCAAACACCCGCGATACATCCTCCAGACTCCCAACCAGACGCAGCATCGGCGTCAGCATATCCGACTGACTCATCACGCTCGTAACGCAGCAGTACGCGCCGTCCCACTCGAACCGAGTGGAGCCGCGCATCGTGATCGTCTGGCCCTCAAGTCGCTCCGACAAGAACGACGCTGCACTACCAACCTGTCCAACGCCAGTGCTCAGATGAGGAAACACGATGCTCAGCGTTTGTTCCGTGATAGTGACGGTGAAGGTCGTGGTGGCCACCAGAGACCCCGTTGCGTCCTTCTCCAAACGCTCCAGATCCATCTCAACCCCTGCGAACCATCGCGAGACGCAGCTCCAAGTCCTCAGCATGACCTCAGCACCTCGCTCACCGTTGAACGCCACGTCCGCCGTCATCGACGCTCTTAAGAAGTTCAACTGAGCGCTGGGCTGCGCCTCCGAAGACGACGATGATACTGATACTGAGGCCTCACTGACGCCGTAACGGAAGAGTCGGAAGTACTCTGCGGCCACACGCCACGCGCTCTCTATGGCGGGGACGGCTGCGGACACCGAGCGTCGGCGCTGCTCGAGCTGCTCGATCTCGTCTCGGAGCTGCCGCGTCTCGTCCTCCAGACTGTGCATGTAGTTCTCCTTCTTCTTGCGGTACCGGATCTGCCTCTCGCGCCGGAGTTCGCGCAGCCGCAGCTTCTCTGCGGTCGCCAGCTCCGCCATGGCCACGAGTTGGTCTTGACGCGTCGTGGGCTCTGCTGCTCGGTTGTTATGCTGGGCTCCGCTGTCGTCCCGTAAGACTGTGTGCGGAGTAGGGAGACCTTTCGGTAGCTGCAGTTTTGGCTCACCAGTCGATAACATTGTGTCCCCTTGCTGCGTCCTCCACTGTCTCACGGGTAAGTTCGTTGAAGGTGTTCCCGTCTCTCCTTCTTGGTGACGTGTTCGGAACGCGCCGTGGCCTTCGTGTGGATGGTATTCTTCACATACATGAGAGCTGCGGTATCTCGAGGCGGCGGTGGAGCGCTCGACAACTCCGCCGATGACATTGTCGCTGAAGAGCTGGCTGTTGGGTGGGCGGAGGACACAGCCTTCCATAGTCACTGTCGAGCGCGCGCGCGGTGGGGGCGCTGACGGGGAAGAGCTGCTTGTTGGAGAATAGTGCATCGTTGGTCTACAAGTAGTTTGTCCGTCCGTGGATGAAGCCGTCAGTGAAGGTGATGGCTTGTTGGCGGCAGGATTTGTGGGTGTGTTCTGTGACGTGAAGTCTTCTTATCAGCTGGCTCCACGACCCGATAACGCGTCACCGATTGCGCTGAGGCTTGTCTGTAACTTCGGGGGCAAATCCTCGAGGTGAGATGCCGCAACAGCTCCCAGTCCAGCTGTAGGGGCTGCCGAAAAGTGCAGAGTCTGCACTGTTGCTGCGTTCATGTTCACGAGCGCAAGTCCCAGGCGTGGATAGCCCGGTGTTGTCACTGACAACACCCGCTCATTGTGACACAGGGGGGCTATTGCCAACTTGTCAGTACAGTGTCGACATCGTTGCACACAACCTGTGATGAACAGGTACTTTATGTACTGTAGCCCCGTGAGAAGAAGGATGTCGTCTACCCTTAGTCGAAAAGGGCCCTCGTGGCTGCATCGCATCTGCAACATGAGCTCGTACTGTACTGCACTGGTGCTGTACTATAGTCTAGACAGTACTGCCCGCTTGCCTGTACGTATCAAGGCAATTACAATGTACTCAGATTCGTCCAAAGGGTCTATATTCAACGACTCGCGTTACAGCACCTTTAATGCAACCGCACAACATCTTCCTAAAGCGCCTTTAAGCTCTACGGCGCCAATAAGCCAAAAAGAGGGGGTGCTGCAGTGTACTGGAGCAGACCCCCGCAACTTGAAAACTAGCACCGAGTTGCGGCAACGGGTCCATCCGCTGGAATGCCTGGTGGAGGACCCACCTCCGCAAAATCGCGCAGACCTGCTTTACAAGCACTCCGTGCAGGTTTGCTTGCTATGGCAACGTGTCCTCACAACAGCTCACAACGCGAACAGATGAGCCCATGACACCCGTCCCGCTTCTATCCGTCACTACAAATCCCTTATTATTCTGATCTGTGTAAAGATTTGCTTCTGTACACAGACTGTGCACAGATTGCTAGGGCGCCCTTAACTACCATTAAAGTGTAGGAGGGATGACCTCCAGGCCTGATGGCCTTGGAAATGGGCACCCCGAAGGAGTCCCTGAGGAGGCGGGGGTCCGGCTAAGTGCCTACTTACACTCCGCCGATGCAAGCTAGTGCGTTCGATAGCTCTAACATACCTCTATGAAGTAGGCAGTACCAAAAGTTTGTCCAGGTGCAGGCTTACGTGCTGCGTGGAGTCAAAGTTAGCACCCGTTGGAAAGTGCGAAGCCACAAGTGCATTTGGTCCAAGCAGCCTCAAATTCCACACAGCGCTACAAATTAACATTTCACGTATATTCTGCTGCTGTGTGTTTCTTGACATATATATTGAGGATGAATAATGCTAACGCGGCGGTATAAGCACTCTACTGTAGAAGGAACCTATACGTAGAGATCGGCGTAAAAATGGCTATTTGGTTATGATTCTCTGGCGGATGGTTGTTGGTGTAAAGGTTCATTTGAACCAAAAACACGAAGCCCTGGCTTTGCTGAAATAGTGTTTTAGTACTTTGACGTTTCAGGAGCGACCCACTGACAGAATTGCAGCTGCACAGCCACAATTGCACTTTCAAAAGTGCAATTGTGGCGCTTTTAGCGTAATTCTAGGCCTCCACCCATTTATGCACCTCGATTTATCGTAAATCTAGCAGGTGGTCGATATAAATACAGCAAATCTCGCCTCATATTGCCAAAATCATTGCAAAGCACAATACATGTACAGTATAATCAAAGGTAATCTTTGTATCTGGAGGTGATGGTTGCACCATCGGATAGTCGTTGCCAACTTGGATGCCGCCTGTGCCACCAGATCACTCAAAGCGGCAATAATGGGCAGGATTGCGTTGGTGGCTCCATCGACTCGATGGCATCGAGTAAACTGGGGGCTTCAAATCTGAGAGTCATGAATCTCGCTGCGGCAACGGCAAAGCTTAGAATGGATCCTGCTGTTTTACTCACGACACTACGATACGTAGTTGCCCAGGTTGCAGAGTTAGTTCACACCACACCTTCTAATACCGTAGAATCTACGAGCCCGAGCCCGTCTACTTCAAAAGTGGGCTCCCCCTAAAACGAGAGCCAAAAGTCACACAAAATGGGCTCCCTCATGGTAAGTACGAGATCAAGGAGCCCTGGTTCGGGCTCCCCATTGGCTCCTCCCCAAATTTAGCTTTATACCTATGACGGGCTCTTCATAGCAATATCTGATTGGCCAATTTTACCTAGACTTAAGGCGAGCAACTTCGCGTGATCGATGCGCCACGCTAGAAGATCGAGCTCAAAGATCGCCACACTAAAAGATCTCGCGCCGCTCATATGTGTACAGCCGCTCCGAGGCCACCCCAGCGTCGCCGATCGTCCTTCCTTCCCCTCAAGGAGAAGCCCTCTTTCCTATGCCTTTTCAGGTTAGAACCTGGAGATACTTCAATGACGGCCAATCATCAGCGAGATATTTAACACAGGTAAGGGGGGAGCCCTTAACGAGGGCTCACAGTTCTGGAGGGCTCCTTTCACTTAACCTATTGAACTCAAGAGCCCAGGAGCCCGAGCTCGCGACTTTTTGGGTTCACCCAAGAGCCCAGGAGCCCGGCTCTCCCCAGGGCCCGTAGAAGGTGTGGTTCACACCATGGAGCAGTAAGATTCATGTACAGCGTAAAACTTTGCTCTGTGTGCGCGCTCCTTGGAAGAGAGAGAGAGACTGCAACAATGAAAGGCGGATAGATACACTGCCAGGTGCAAGTTGCTGTCGAACCTTGTCGACGCTTGTGCTCATGCGCTACAACTACATGTGTGTACATGTACTGTACCACGTATTGGACAGCTTATCGAAGCACCTAACCTGTATGATACAGCTTATCATAGTCAAGTCTTTCACAACCTGTACAGTGGAGCCAGGATATCGCTAATGCAATAAATACAATGTACTTAAAGTGCTGTACCATTACTATAGATGCTACAACCTATCACCTCCTTCACTTGCTCGCGCGCATTTGTCCTCGGTACGGGGTGAGAGAGATCAGAGACTTCTCGAACACGCGGGAGACGTCCTCCAAGCTGCCGAGGATGCGGAGCGTGGGCGTCAGCATGTCCGACTCGCTAATGACACTGGTAACCCGACCGTAACCGGCGTCCCAGTCGAAGCGCGTCAAGCCGCGCATGGTAATGCGCTGCCCCAGGAGCTTCTTGGCCAGCGGGAGTCCGTCTCGTCCTCTTTGACTGCGAGCTTCGGGCGTGCAAAGGTGCGGAAATACCGTCATAAGCGAGCGCTCCGTAATAGTGAAGCTCGTGGTGATAGAGGCGATGAGTGAGTCCGGGCCTCCCTTCTTCAAGCCGTTGAGTTCGATCTCTACGTCGAGGAACCACAGCGTAAAGTACTTCCAGTTCCTCATGATGGACTCGACGCCTCGCCCCGCGTTGAAGAGCACGTCGGGGGCCATGGTGGCGCGCAGGAAATCCAGTTGAGCACATGGTTGGATCTCCTGAGTCTGTCGAGCCGGCATCGGCTCGCGGAGCCCGTAGCGGAATAGTCGGAAGTACTCGACCACCACGTTCCAGAGCGTCTTCTCTGTGGGCACCGCCTCGGCGATGGAACGACGGCGTTGTTCGAGCTTCTCGATCTGCTGCTGGAGCTGGCGCGTCTCCTCCTCAAGGGTGTTGGCGTAGTCGTCCTTCTTCTTCCTGTACCGGATCTGTCGGAGCCGACGGATCTCGCGCTGGTGATCCCTCTGGGAATTGGCCCACTCGATCATGGCCGCCTTCTGCTGCTCGCCCCCCTTGAACTGAGGCTCCGGCTTTGAGTACAGGGCGGCTCCGCTGCTGGAGACAGCAAGCAGCATGAGCTTGTTGGACGCGGGAAGCGACGTGGGCTCCTGGCGCTTCCTCTTCCTATCGGTCGGGGAGAACTGGCCGTCTACTGCCGCTGCGGTGGTGCCCTCGGGCGACACGCAGCGTCTATCCCAGGCCGCGGTCGTCGTCGCGTACGCGGCGTTGTTGCGCTCGGTGCGCTGCACCACGCCGCCGATGACGTTGTCCCGCAGGACGCGGGTCGCGGGCGGGCGGAGGACGCACGAGTTCCTTTGCATGGTTCGCGTCGGTCTCACGCAAATGAGTGAGTGTGTGGCTTGACTTGTCCTGCGGGTGCTGCTATTCGCGGAATGAGGAGCGAGCGTGCGCAGTGATTGCAGACGAGTGGATGGTGCTGGGACACGAACGTCGACCCATCCGGAAGGCGGCGCAGCAGATGGGGAAAACGTCAAAAGATGTATGAATTTGAAACGTTTTGTCAAAAGCGGTTAACTCGTGTCATTAGGTGTATGCTAGGTTGTCGGTATGACAGTATGTGTATGTGGTTCCAAGCGCACTAAGGTGCATGATAAAGCTGCATCAGCAACGAATGCGGTGACTGGCGTGTGCTTAGATCCAAATCCATAAAACCCGGGGTTAGGGGGGAAGGCTTCTACCTGATGCAACTAGCCCGGTTCGTGGTGTCCATGACTTTGATAGCGAATTGTACGGCTGAGGGACTACAATGAACGTCGTTATCCATTGTAGCCAGGCCTCAGCGTTGCCACAGTTCTACAATACCACCACTCTCCCCCGGTTGGGGGCTCTCACTAGAGCTCCTTCACCTCCGAAATTTAGATGCAAAACCTACCTAGTATAGCCATGCTATATACGCTTGCGGTTTGCGTTGGTAGTTCATCGTAGCTACAATAGCGAAGTTGTCGAGTACAGTTGACCGTGTTCGCTACGAGCGTGTCGTTAATAAACTACTGTGCTTGGAAGCTCGATCCTGGGTCTGTATGACCCGACCTCGGCCGAAATACCGCGGCAACCAAAACGTGTGCCAGTACGTGTATGATGAGACATGACGCGACGTGACGCCCACGACCACTACACCTATTAACAAACGTTTTCCCAACGCATACGCCTTTTGACGTTTTCCCCAGCAGATGACTTGAGGGGTTTCCCAAGCGATTGGGAGCGCGAAGACTATTTGGCGGAATTGCAGCGTTCCGAGTACACTGTACAGCACACCTTCTACGAGACCGAGCCCGTCTACTTCAAAAGTGGGCTCCCCCTAAAACGAGAGCCAAAAGTCGCACAAAATGGGCTCCCTCATGGTAAGTACGAGATCAAGGAGCCCTGGTTCGGGCTCCCCATTGGCTCCCCTCCAGGGCTCCCCAAATTTAGCTTTATACCTATGACGGGCTCCCCATTGGCTCCCCTCCAGGGCTCCCCAAATTTAGCTTTATACCTATGACGGGCTCTTCATAGTAATATCTGATTGGCCAATTTTACCTAGACTTAAGGCGAGCAACTTCGCGTGATCGATGCGCCACGCTAGAAGATCGAGCTCAAAGATCGCCACACTAAAAGATCTCGCGCCGCTCATATGTGTACAGCCGCTCCGAGGCCACCCCAGCGTCGCCGATCGTCCTTCCTTCCCCTCAAGGAGAAGCCCTCTTTCCTATGCCTTTTCAGGTTAGAACCTGGAGATACTTCAATGACGGCCAATCATCAGCGAGATATTTAACACAGGTAAGGGGGGAGCCCTTAACGAGGGCTCACAGTTCTGGAGGGCTCCTTTCACTTAACCTATTGAACTCAAGAGCCCAGGAGCCCGAGCTCGCGACTTTTTGGGTTCACCCAAGAGCCCAGGAGCCCGGCGCTCGTAGAAGGTGTGCCCTAGACTAGACCATCCTCAAAGCTCCAGCTCTCCTGTCGCGTGGCTGATGAGCATGCTAAGGACTCGGATGGGCACGGCTCGGCGGCTGCATTCGGTGCGAGCTCGCGTTCTATGCAAGCATTACGAAGCCCGATTCGCCTCGTCATCATTGCTTGCAGTGCAGCAGCTGGCGTCGTCTATCGCGTTGATTGCGTCCGTGGGGCCGTGCGCGTCGTGCGGCACTTGAGGTTAGAGGAGCACCTCTTCTCTCACTTTACAACGCCATCGACTTAGTCCAAGTGACTCAGCGTGACCTTCACACTGACCGACATGAATAGCTGCGTACTCCGGCCGCACAACAGCCAGCGACTGAGTGACGATGTCATTGGAGTCGTGTCACGCGCACGTCAAGCCGAACGTTACTCCGTCGCCGACCTAAACGCAAACACAAACGCTAACGCTAATGCTAACCCAATGCAGTCGAGCTACACTCCTCAAACCATTCTACCGTCAACGTCTGGGCTAATCTCACCAATGGATAGAAAGAGGGTGAGGGACGAACCCACGATGCCTGCGGAGACGCAGCTGAAGCGCAGACACTACAAGCAGCACGAAGATGTGATTAAGGACGTCATCTCGGAGCAGGACCGACTGCGAGAGCTGCGCCGACTGCGGCAGATCCGCTACCGGAAGAAGAAAGCGGAGTATGCCAACACCCTCGACGCGGAGAACAAGCAGCTCCAAGAAGAGATCGACACGCTCGAGCAACGTCGTCGCAGCTTTGCGGCCGCCGTCCCCGCTAAAGAGAACGTCTGGAGCGTGGCGGCCGAGTACTTCCGCCTCTTCCGCTACGGGTTCCAAACCGCGGCGGCGTCATCGACTTCGACGCAGCCATCGATGCAGCAGGACTTCCTGAGAAACTGTATGACGGCGGATGTCGTGTTCAACGCTGGGCGCGGCCCGGAGGCGATGGCCAAGAGCTGGAAGTGTCTGTCATTGTGGTTCCAAGCCGTCGAGTTCGAGCTCGAAGGCTTGCAGAAGGGGGTCGACGGGTCGCTCGAGGCCGCCACGATAACCAGTGTCACTATCACCGACCGCACCCTTCGCAACGTATTCCCCCATCTGCCCAGCGACAGCGCACTCAGAGCGAAGTTGCTCGACCAGCGCCTTGTGATGCGCGGCTCGATGCGCTTCGAGTGGGATCCCGCTTTCGGTCGCGTGTGTTGCTTAGTGGCTCAGTCCAACATGCTAGCGCCGATGCTGCGTCTGTTAGGGGGCTGGGATGATGTCTCGAAAGTGTTTGAGAGGGCCCTGATCTCTCCCGACTTCCAGTGGAGGGCAAATGCATGAAAACCGTTGGAAGACTAAATGACTAATACTTAAGTAACTGGAAGATTATTTTCATGTCCGTATTCCGACATGACAAAGATTTCGATCTGGCCCTCCCCAATAGACCACTGGCTGAAAACGTGAAGTATTCGCGAGTTATTACTGTGGAACTTTGATATCAGTGCTATTTCCTGGACAATTCTGGCTGTTGTGAACACTTGAGTTATGGCAATATTTCGACATAATTATTCTAAACAGTGACATTTTCGACTCTAACTCAGTCACCTTCAGTGCAACTGACGTGCATCAGCACATGCCAGAAAAACGGAATAAATATGAACTATTTCGCAAAATCTCCGGCTGAACTTAGTGATACGCATCCTATAATACAATAGTTCGCTAAATGTTAGTGCGGTCACTCGAAATTATTCAAGCCTTGGGCCCAGTCGGCATGTTCTAGTCGTTTGTGTTGAATTCGTTATCATGAAAAACCTGGGGTTTGATAGCGTCGCGCATGCTGTCGACCTCCAGAAGAAGTATTGTGCCTTTCGGTCATTTTGCCGAGTCCTACGTAGGACTTTGGAGGTCAGTTAATCTGAGGTTGGTGGTCTCTAAATCTGAGATGCAAATCTCGGACGAGTTCGATGAGTGGTCTCCTGGAGTCTCTGCGTTCAATGGACTCCGGTTGGAGTCCAAGTCAAGCAATCTTTGTTTGGGGAAGCATGCAATGCCGGAACCCGCGAAGGCGAATGGCGACGACTGGAGTGTTTAACGTATCGACTGCATCGTGTTTTCATAGGTTTATTCTGCGTTTGACATACACCGTATTAGAGTCAGCTCGTATGAAAGTCCTGCCACAAGACTTGGTAGGAGTCCTTCGTAAGACCTCAAACCCCGGATGCCGTGAAAATGGGCGACATTCGGGCTTTCGGCTGTTTGTAGGATCTGCGCAAGTGCTTCCATCGGACTAGCAATTCTTGGTCCTAATTCCCTGCTAATCTGCTCCGATAACCTAGCCCCATCTTAGTAGGCAGCTGTTTTACACAATAAATGGTCACACAACTGATGGACAAATCCTTTCAATTATATATGTTTAGGAGGCTGGATGTGTTTTCACAATCCTTACAAGCCTACGGCATGAGGCGGAGCTGTGATTTGTTCCGAGACAGATATTTATTCGAATAGACTCTTGTAGTGTGCCCTACATCCACTATTTTAGATAATACACAAATCTATAGAAAATTTACCTGAACTTGGTTTAAAGTAGAACTTTTGCAAGACTGAGCATCATCCGCTAAGACAGACTTTTTGCGACTGTTAACTAATGCAATAATCAAGATAGTCCCGGTGCATCAAATCGTACATATGCAAACAGGATAAGCGACGTCAATTGTAGCGACGTAACAACGATGTAGCATGACAGTGTGAACAGCGCTAACTGCGAGCTTGGTTGCTGCATGCACAAGGTTTCGACGCCAAGCAAACCCCACAAGGTTGTTTGAGTAGGTGGCAGGCAAGGTGCGGCCAATGGACCCGTTAGCTCATGTGTTTATCTGGGTACCGGTCAACATACAGCGCCTTCAGGCTCAGCTTCAGCAGAAAAGTGGGTCATCCCTCCCACAATAATTTAGACCATAGAAAAAGCTAACCCTAATAACTCTCTAAACTCACGCGCAGTCTCTCTTATAGTTTTCGTTATACTTATAAGCACACGAAGACGATCTACCGATGCACTGCAGCGCTCCGCCATTATGCTGGCCACAGTACTTCGATGTACTTCTTCCTACGAAGTACTACTACGTAGTATCTGAGTAGTTAAAGTTACTAGCAATATTCGCCAAAGCTTTGTCAAAACCCCGCTTGCCTTTTCACAGGTTCGTGTGATTTTAAGCTTGAAACCTTAAAAGGTTTCAAGTCGCGGTACCGTACAGTAGAGCTTGAACAACTTCACTTGGTCCTTCTTGTTGAGGTTCAGCAGGTCCCTGACCCACTTGTATTGGTTGGTGCGAATTCTCAACGAGTTCGCGAATGCAGCGTACTACTAATTGGCGAATTCTTCTAGTTTATAGTTTCCCCCGAACGGTGGCATCCTTCAGCAGCTCCTTTACTGTACTCGTAGCCATCTTTTCCGTGAACCCCCCTCTCTTCTCCATGCCACCATCGCTGTCCACGTTGCTGGTCTCGGCGGTACTCAGAAGCCGTTCTGTTCACGACGTCTCCAACGGCCTCGATGCGGCCCACAACGGCCCCCTGATGTCCCAAGTTGGGACTCCCAACGCATTTGAAACCGAGGCAACGTCTTAGCTTGCAGCCACTGAGGCCACGGCAACGAAGACGACGCAGAGTAGACGCATTGCTGCTCGCAGTTTGAGTTAGAACGAGGCTGGTCTTGAAACGTGCGTGCTTGGACAGAAAATTGAAAGTGAGAATGAATCACGTGAATAAAGTAGACACATGCTAACAGTTCAACGTATCCAATAGTAGGGCGCACACAGAGGAAAGCCTGGGGGGAAACTCGTCATCATTTCGTCTCCATATTCAACTGTTGCAGTTGCAAGTGTTATCAGCTCGACCGGCTTTGATTGTGGATGTCACGAGCTTCTGCAGGAGCTCGTGAGCATATTGATGAGCCTGTCACTGTTCAGAGGAACCCTGCCGGAATTTACTAAAGTACCAGTGTAGCCGTTGAGCGTAGTGGGTGCATGTTAAGATAGGCTAGCAGAAGATAGTTAGGAGGAATGACCGCTGGGCATTCCGGAATCTGAAAAGAAGGAATAAAGTCGACTTCTGCTCCGGCCAAGCAGACGTGGGCAAACCACACCGGTGACCTCGGGAGGGGATCTCGGGCACCTCGACAGCTCTACAAGTACCGTAACTCTACAAATGCAGATTTCGTGTATCAAGAGCCTCAACAAACAGCTTCCTTTGCCTAAGTGCTACCAACTCTCATCTTCCGGCTCGCACGTGAGCAGGAAGATTGCGACAGTGGAGGCACTTTGCTTACGGGGCACGATTATGAAGATGCTGGATTACGGGGCTGATGATGCAGGCAGCAAGATTACGGGGCACACTGAGGTGAATGGCTGTGGCTTCGTGCACTAGGAGAGAGCTAGTGTTGTGTACATGCATGTAGCTAGGGCTGACTTGCTTTCGAGGTTTTAACTTTCTCTCCTTAATAAACTTTCGCTCTAGAAGACAACAACTATCCGGATCTGCGCGATATCAACTGGCTTTTCATAGTAAGTACGAGTAATTCGTAATACTGTGTTATTGCATGTATATATGTCACTGTAGGTTGTAATTGTGCCTTCCCAGTTTGTATATGAAGACACTTGATGACAAGCCTACCGGCTTTCCGAATGAGCCCTACTGTACCACTGTTCGATTGTGTCTACTTTCTCACTTGCAATTTTCTTCCCAAGCGCGCGCAAGTTCCAAGCTGTAGCCAGTCCTTCTCGTTCTCACTCCAACCTACAAGCAGCAATGCGTCTAATCTACGCCGTCCTCGTTGTTGTGGCCTCACTTGCTGCTGCGACGTTGCCTTGGCGTCAACCGCGTCGGACCGCAAGGTGATCGTCCCGGGCCACATCGAGGCTGATGGAGACGCAGTGGACGGCCTGAACAATCGGCTTCTGCGAGCCACTGAGACCAACGACGTGGCGGCTGGCGGTGGCATCGAAGAGAGGAGACTCACGGAAAAGATGAGTTCAAGCACAATCAAGAAGCTGCTCAATGACGCCACCTTTCTGGAGAAGACTTTCAGGAACTGGAAGTTTGAGTCGGCTATCCGGTCACGCTGAAGCATTTCGAGGATGCCCTAGATGTGAGTACTCACAAAAACCAATGGATCCGTGCATTGCGTCCCTAAGTTACTCTTTAGACGTAAACCCGCGAGTCTTTGAACATTCGTGCAACACTCGCAACATCTCCAACCAGGCCCAGCATCGGCGTCAATAGGTCGGATCGACTAACGACGCTCGTCACGCGGCTGACCACAGCATCCCACACGAAGCGCACCGAGGTGTCCATCGAGACTCGCTGGTTCAAAATTCTGTCGGCAACCTGTGATCGTTCTTCGTTCAGACAAGGGAACAACGCGTCGATTGTTCGTTCCGTGATGGTGAAGCTGGTGGTTGCGGTGCCTACCACCGAGTTGTCCGTGTCCTTCTTGAGGCCTTGAAGCTCCACCTCGACGTCCTCAAAGCCGCCCGAGAAATGCGCCCAACTCGCTACCAGAGCTTCCGCTCCATACCCCGAGTTACTCAACACATCAGGCGACATACCAGAGCGAACGAACTCCAGCTGAACCTCTCTTGTTGCAGAATAGACCGCACCGTAGCGGAACACTCGGAAATACTCGGACGCCACCGTCCACAGCGTCTCTTTCGGTCGGACAGCGGCCAACAACGTGCGAAGCCGTTCCTCGAGCTTGCTCACCTCCAGTTGGAACCCCGGGTTGTGGCGCTCGAGGTGCTCCATCAATTCGGTCTGTTTCTGCCGGTACCTGCGATGGCGCTCGCGACGAAGTCTGCGCTGGTTGTCCCTCTCCTCGATCACGAGTTTCGCCCAGTCGGCGTCCGCTAGTCGCTCGTCTCGAGTGGGTTCGTCCACGGCTCGGCTTTGAGTTGCGCCAGACTTGAAGCGCCTCGATCTCGACAGAGGCGATGGCTGCCTCACTCTCTTGTTTCTTGTCGTTGATGCTTCGTCGTAGGCCGGATTCGGTTCCTTGTGAGCTGTCATACTGCGGTATTCGCGTGAGTCGAAGGTCTGCGACTGGAGCTGGGGCTGGTACAAGTGGGCATTGTTGTACACGGTCTTTGAGCGTGGAATCACGCCGCCGATCACTTCGTCGCTCAGATACTGGCGGTTCGGTGGTCGGGTACTGGAGGTCTGCATTGTGTGGCTCGCTGAGTGTGATGCTGGGGCGATGGATCGAGAAATGAGGAGTGATACTCAGAAGTGGGAGCTTGAATCATAGGAAGTCTACACCTACAAGCGTCACGTATACTAAAGCACTCAGCATATGCTCAGCCGCTTCTTCGGTATCACAGTATGTGTGACGCTAAGAATACGAAGAGAACAGTCGCTTTGTTTGTAGTGAACAGGAGCTGCACCTGTCTATGGAAATGCAATCATTGTTCACTTGACGGTCCACTCAATCTCACAGTTGCAGTGAACGAGATGTACATGTAATGCATGTTGTGACGCTGGAGTGATTCGCTCGTAGTCAGAAGCGTCACGCGCGTTCGTTAGGACTCGTGACATAAGCTTAACTCTTTAATTTTAACCGTCTGTTATGCCTATCAAAATGCGTGGGCTGCTTGCCGCCACTATCCCGTTGCGCGATTCAGTGAAGTACAGGACTGTAATGTAATGTATTACGTTTTCGCGTGGCCAAACCATGCTGTCGAAAAATCTGTCTATCGAGCTGGCGGCGCGGAGCTGTCGGGCCGTGTCGGTCACGGCGGTGTGACTGGAGGTCGACTCGTGTCGGACGAGGTGCTTGCGCTCGGCGACGTAGGACGCGGAATGAGCCGCGAGGTTGCTCTTGGTGCTTGACTGTCTTATCCGACAGCGGTTCATGTCGGCTGACGGCATGTCGGGTTTCGTCGTGCCTTCCTTCATCCGGAAAAATAATTATCCACTTGTTCACTTCGTTGCACCGTGGACTAATTTCACATTTCCTCGGTGCTTCCAGGCATTGGGGGATTAAAGATTTTTCATTGTGTTAATGGGCCAAAGCCAGAGGCGCTTTGGTTGATAGCAGGCATCCCGAAAAATAATATTGTTATATATATATATTCGGATACAATACTTTATTTAGGGCATCGCCGTTTGTTTTATCCGAAATTTATGTAGCCGAGTTCTAAAATTCGGTATTTTACTTCTGCTCATCCTGCTCCAACCATTAGTTGTGGTCAAACATCGCGCTCTACCAGCGTAACTTTGCCGTTAGCCCTCACTTTCAAACAAGCACCACCCAGCACGCGCATCACGACTCGACGTTAGCACCATGATCGACAATCTCCTCGCTGGCCCCGCTCCGAGGCCTACCTTCGCGCCCAGGCAGATTGCTGCCTTCTACTTCAAGCCCTGCCTGGACGAGGAGGGAGAGACGACGGGCTACTATGCCTGCAAGACCTGCGCTAGGCGCCGCAAGCACGCGCCCAAGTCAGGCTACAGCAACTTGGTGTCGCACGTGCGGGCGGCGCACCCCAACTACGAGAGCGACATGCGCGACGCTAGTGTCGCTGCGACGGGACCCTACTGCCGTGGGTCACCCAGAAGGCCTCGAACCGCTACGCGTGGCTGCGCTGGGTCGTCACGGGCAATCTACCGCTGTCTTTTTGCGAGTCCAAGGAAACGCGACAGTACGTATTTTCATATCTATTTTGGGGATATACATGTGTGCTAATGCCGTATGTTATGTAGATACACGAAGCTAAATCCCATCTCCGTGGAGACACTGACCGCCATCATGGAGGCCGTGACCAAGGCCGTGGAGACGATGATCGGCGACGCCGTGCCCGAGCGTTTTGGTCTGGTCCTTGATGGGTGGACCCACGGCACGGAGCACTACATGGCAGTGTATGGCTGCTTTGAGACGGCGACAGGCCCCCAGTACCTGCTGCTGTCCTTACCGCCCGTCATGGATGAACCTGACGACCAGCTGAGCGCTGACGGCCATCTGACGGCGATTAAAAGGTTCCTATCCTTTTTTGGTAAGTCTATCTCCGGATGTCTATTCCTGGTTGGTGACAACTGCGGAGTGAACAAGCGGCTGGCGAACCTGCTCGGTGTGCCGCTAATCGGCTGTGCCAGCCACCGCCTGAACTTGGCGGTGCGAGACTACTTGGAGCCCCACGACAGCATCCTTGAAGAGGTCCAGCAGCTTATGCGTAAGTTGCGGACTTTAAAGCAAGCAGCCAAGTTGCGGTAAGTACTCTGTTTGCTGTTTTATTTGGTTTTTGTATTGGTACTAAATTGGTCTTTGTTTTTGGGTTTTGTTCGAAATTAGTGCCAAGACCCCATTGGCCGCTGTCCTCAGACAGGACACGCGCTGGTCGTCGACCTTTTCAATGCTCAAGCGCTATTTTCGGCTCCGTCCGTTCATTTCGGCGGACGACGAGGAGCTCGCGGACTTCCTTCCGTCACGCTCAGCCCACCGCAAGCTGGATACTTTGTTGGCAAGCCTTCGGGACGTCGAGTCCGTGTCCAAGCACCTGCAGGGCGACGGCCTTACGCTGCTGGACGCTCGTGTCCTATTCGACGAGCTCCTCAAGAGCCACCCCTCCTTCGCGAAGTATCTCGGTAAGGATCATCGCTCACTCTGCGTATGATGGTATTTCTACTTAACTACTGCGTTTTATATGTTTTTATTTATGCATAGCCACCTACGCGGATATAGTCCACTCCGCCGTCTTCGAGCAGGCGGTCGTCAAGGCCCTGCTGACGGACGACGAAGTCGCTGCGCTGGAGCCGTTCAAGCGCACGCAGGCTCATGTGGAAGGCGTGGACTGCACGCCGGCGGACAAGGAAGGGCTCGCTGTGCGTGCGCTCAAGCGACGCAAGGTAGCTGCTGCGCCGGCCACGTACGAGCTGCTTAATGCGATTCCTCCTACCTCAAACATGGTTGAGAGGATCTTCAGCATTGCGCGCGCTGTGCTGCGCCATGAGCGCCACCGCCTCTCCCCCATGATGCTAGAGATGATCTTGTTCCTCAAGATCAACAGCTCGTACTGGGATGTTGCGACCGTGGAGCAGTGCCTGTAAGTAGGTACAGTCGTAACATGATTGCAGTAATTTACTGTGTCAACACTATGTCTTGCGTTATTTATTTAGTCTGCTACTCGGATGCAATGCAATACGAGCGAACGCTACGGCTTCAACTTCATCACCGCCTTCTCCTCGTCGCTTTGCGGTTCGTCGTTATTCGTCAGATGGATGCTTGGGTGCAGTGGGGTCAGGCTCGGCTTTGCGCTCGCTTGTCCGAACTTCTTGATTAAGGCTTCCGTGTATGCACGCTGACAGATGCCCAAAGTCCTCGCTCCATGTCGTACTGGATCTCGATGCCGAGAATGAAGCGCGCGCGTCCGAGGTCCTTGATCTTGAACTTCCCAGCAATCTCAGTCTTGACCGAAGTGATCACATCTTGGTCACGCGACGCAATCAGCATATCGTCAACATAGAGCCAGACTACGCACTTTTGGTCGCCTTCTCCTCGCGTGTTCACGCATGAACCTGCGTCAGTAGGCTTGAACCCCTTCGACTTGAGATGGCGGTCAATCGTCTCATTCCACTATTTATTATGGTGTCCGGCAAAAAATAGATATATATCATATTCTCGGCATGCCTGGATGATAGGCAAGGTGCCGAATGGCAGCCCCCAATATTGGCCCACTAACACGTTGAATGGCGAGATCCCCCAAGGCAATTGTCGTCGAGTGCCGAAGATGTCGAGTGCCAAGAATCGTGCTCGTGACTGGAGCCGTAGTCGTACTTGTGCTCGAAATCGTATGCGCTCGGGTTGTCGTAGCCAGAGTCGTTGCAGTAGATGTAGTCGTGGGCTGTCGTAGGCGTCGTTTGCGTGGTTAAGAAGCCGTAGTCCTGGTCGTTGTAATAGTGTAATCGTCATCGTGATCGCCGTCGAAGCTGTAGTCATGGTCGCAGTCATGGATGCTTCCACTCTGGTTGTCGTTATCATAGTCGTTGTCCTGGTCATCGATATGGACGTGATGTTGTCGTATTTGTAGTCGCTGTCGAAGTCGTAGTTCGATGTCGAAGTCGTCCCTGGCGCCGCGCACGGGAAGCTGCCCCAATCGGTAGATGCCTTTCAAATGTGCCGTGGTGACATGCGCGTTGGCAAGTTGAGCACGTTTAGCGTGCCAAAAGCCCCATGAAGAGTGTTTGGGAGGCGAGACGTGGACAAGTTGACAAGCGCGCTGCTCGTGACGATCCCGGGTGTAGTAGTAGGCTGTTTGAATATCCCGCCGATAAACTCGTAGTAGTCGAAGGCGAACGGAGCTGTGCGTACAGCACGTCGTAGGCGTCGATGGCGGGCGGGTGGTGGGCAACAGCCAAATGATCATTAACCAAATGGATTGCCGACGCCCCCCCCCGCGTCGATCATTTAGTGCGGCTCTACTGGCAATGCAGGACTCTTGCCGATGAATGTGGCGTCATCACATGGACGCACCATTATCGCTCTTTCAATAAAACCGCGGATGCACTAGCGAAGTTAGCGATGGACACCAAGGTCAGTCGCCAGGTGGGAAGCGCTGACACTGGGATACCATCGGGCTGCTGGGATGACACGCTCCGGTACACACAGATGGATCAGAATGAGTGGCAAACTCACATGGATGTCTTGTCACAACGCACGCCCAGGACCGGCCATCCTTAAGAAGAAGAGGCTGCTGTAGACAGTTAACGACGTGTATGGGCGTTAGCTGCGGATGTTGGTGATCGTTAGGACTACGCACTAAATGAACACAATATACATCACCTGCAAAATGAAAAATGTCGATGGCGGGCGGGCTGCATGCGTAGCCGCCGCTCATGTCGTAGATGTTGAGGTAGAGTTTGCCCGATTAGTCGGAAAAACAGAGCTTCACGTACAGCCCACCACTGATGTCGTAGTCGTAGTAGAGGTCAAGAGGCGAGCTGCACGTGCAGCTGACGTTGTCGTCGTCGTCGAGGGCGAACCGGACTGCATATGCAGCCCGCCGCTGAAGTCGAAGTCGTAGTCGACGGACGACACTGCACGTGCAGCTCGCCGTCAGATTCGTAGTCGTATTCGTTGATGGGAGCGAGACTTCATGTGCAGCCCTCTGCTGATGTCGTAGTCGACGTAGGCGGGCGAGTCTGCGCGTGCAGCTCTCTGTCAAGTTGGTCGTCGTAGCGGTCGAAAGCAAACGCTTTGGTCGTAAGTCCGCAGCCGAAATCGTAATTGTAGTGAATAGACGGCACCGAGATTATATGCGGTAACGGGGCTGCGAGTACAGCTCACTGCTCATGTCGTAGTCGTGGACGCCAACAGAGATTCGCAGAGGCTGCCGATGATGTAGTCGTGGAAGTCGCAACGACCGAATTTGTAGTTGTTGAAGGCCAAAGATGCACGTACAGCCCGCTGCTGATGTTGTAGTCGTAGTCGCAACAGACGGACGAGGCTGCACGTGCAGCTTGCAGCCGGATTGGTCGTCGTAGTCGAGACAACACGTACAGCTCGTAGTCGGAAGTGCGGTCGTAGTATTCGGACGAGAACAGGTTCGTAGCCATCGAAATAACAGAGCTGCACGCAGAGTCCGCTGCCGAAGTCGTAAATGTAGTACTGTAGATGGAGGACATTGAGGTGTATGCGTCGAAGCAAGTAGAGTCGCGTGTACAGCACGCTGCCCTAGTCGCAGCGTAGCAGATGGACGATAAGGAGTTGGTAGCCGCGACAGCGAACGGAACGGCACGTGCCACCCGCGGTTCAAGGCGTAGTTGTACAAGTCGAGCGAGATCGAGTTCGCAAGTGTTGAAGCAAACTGAGCTGCACGTACCGCCCGTCGCAGACGTCGTCGTTGTTGTCGTAATAGTGCTCGTTGTCGTAGTCGTAGTTAAACGGGTGAGACTGCACGTGCAGCTCGTCGCCAGATTCGGAGTTGTGGTCGCGAGCGGGGGTAGCCCGCTGGTTGAATTGCAGCTGACTGGAAACACCGAGTTCGTAGTCGTCGAATGCGAACGGAGATGCACACGGATGATGTGGTTGTAGTCACAGTAGCCGGGCAACATGAACTCTTAGGGCGTCGAAAGCAAACGGAGCGGCACGACCATCCCGATGCTCAACTTGTAGTCGTAGTGCGATAATAAGATGGTAGCCTTCGACAGCAAGCGGGACTGTGTGTCAAGCCCGCTGCCGACGTCGTAATCGTTGTCGTGAGAGTCGATCGATACCGAGTTGTAGTTGATGAAAGTGAACGGAGCCGCACGTAGAGCCCGCCGCTGATGTCGTAGTTAGTCGTAATAGACGGGCGAAACTGCACGTGTAGCTTGCTGCCGGAGTCGTAGTCGTAGTCACCGAAAGCGAACGGAACAGCACGTAAAGCCCGCTGGTGCAGTCGCAGTCATTGAAGTCGAGCGAGACCGAGTAGCCGTCGATCAAGCGGTGCTAACAGCCCGCGCTAATGGCGTTGTGCCAGATTCGCAGTCGTAGTCGTCAGAAGAGATCGGAACTGCCCCGCTGGCAGCTGATATCGTAGTCGTAGTCGTAGTAAAAACAAACAGAACTGCGCGGCCAGCCCGCTGCCGATGTTGTAGGTACTGAAGGCGAACTTACAGTTTGCCTCTGTTGTCGTAGTGGTTGCCCTTGCCGATTGTCTTGTGCGTACTGCTAGCGGATCGAGGCAGTGGTGGCGCGTTCGTAGTTGTAGAAGTCACAGCAGTAACTTTGAGCCGAAATGCCTGAGCCGTTGCTGTCCTGAGTACTGTAGTCTTGTGTTTACTGCTTGTCGTTGTCGAAATTGTTCATGAGTCTTCGGGAGCGCCGCCAATAGATGCACATGGACGAGGAGAACGTGTGGACACATCCGCCGATGACTCGGAGGATCCGACGGCGACGGGAGAGCCGGCGGCAGCCGGGCTCTGGATATACCAATGGCTGGTCAGGGAGACCCAAGTATACTGAGATCAAGTCAATCGGAGCCCGGGAGTAATCCGTCTGATGAGAGGCACCAACGAGCACAAGGAGAACAAGAAGGAAAGCAGGAGGGGAAGACTAGAGAGTAGTTTGAGAGACGATAACATTTAATCTCACTTCGGAATTTGCCCCCTCAACCAACAGAAGTAGTCATGGTCGCGGAGGCGTTGTGGAGCGCGTAGGGTCTGCTGCTCGTCGTGGAACTCCTAACTCCTGGCCGGTGGCCGCTAAATGTTGTCGGATGGGAATCGTTCTTAGGCTTAACTTTCCTAGTCGGCGGCATAAAGTGGTGCCCGCGTACGTCGGGCAAGACTGTTACTAGAATTGTGATCAATTATGACTTGACGTTTTGGAACGAATGTCGTAGCTGAGCAATTAACGGATAGCGCCAAATTGCGTACCCTTCTCGAATTGAAAACCTCATCTCAAATTTGATAGAATTTGCTCGGTATACAAAGCTACTGTACCTTCGCCAATTTGTATACCTCAACCAAACCGTATAGAACGTTGAGTACTTAAAATTTTCTTGGAACTCCAAAATTTATGTTAAGTTTAGCATGTTAACATCTTCTGATTCGCTAGGGGATGTCTTGAAATTGAAAATCACATTTTATTTTACATGTATGGATTACAAGTCTGGATATTTTGTAGGGAGCTAGTTACGTTCTGCAAAAGCCTCTGAGACGTCGTGACATTGCATGTACCAGTATTCAAACCGTGGAGACACCCAGAGTTGGTTCACAACGCCTGTCATGCCGTTAGATGCAAGCAGAACTTAGAGCCACGAAAACCATTTTTTTCTTTGGTTACCTTACGGTAATTTTGCGTAAAGTTCCAAAAATGACAAACAGTGCCGAAGACAAGTATCACTTTAATTTAAAGATAAAACAACCGGATCTTGCTTGCCATATTTGACAAAGTATCGTCGGAGCTACTTTGATAGTATACCCCCTCCAATTTGTATATCTTTCTAAATTTAACAAGTGTTCAATTCAATAGTATGCGTATACAAATCGGCGTTTTCCGTTAGATGTTGTGACGCTGTAGTGACAAAGTACAAATAGTCGACTGCTCTCTGTAAAAAAATACTTCAACTCATTATTGTTCTAATATTTGCTCCAGTACGAGTCGCGGGAGGTCTACATCTTGTCCCAACGTTGATGTAGACTGCAGCCCGGCACTTGCTTCGTCAAGACGCTTCACCAACTGTTCCAACTTGTGCCGCTCCTCCGACGTGCTCTCCTTGAACAGGTGCATGTCGCTAGCAGCCACGTTCGGGTGACGTTCCACATACTTCTTCCGAGACAGCTCCGTCACGTCCGAGATCGACTTCAGTAACGGGGTGACCACGTGTGTTGCAAGAGCGAAGTAAGGCCGCGCCTCGAATTCGCCGACGGTTTTGAACTCGCTTGAGATTCCACCATATATTATAGTCCGGCGTTGGGTGCTGGGGGGGGCTGGCGTTGCCTGTATGTGCCGCACCAACCGGACTGACTTCCGGTAGTGCCATTGTGAATTATGTTTGGTTCATCTGAGGTACGAGCCGGCGAAAACATGTTTGTTTGTTAAGTTGACCCTATCGTGTAATTCATGAATTACTACCCCGCGGATCCGTATCCATAAATCTTCACCTTCAGACTCAGGATACGTCAGTAATTCAATACGACTCACTCAACTGCTGGAGTCATAGACAGGAAGCTGTCCCATGCCTCCACCGTCTTCTTGTGCTTACGTTCCAGAAACTTACAAAACTGTTGTGGGTTCTCCACGCGGACGAACTTCTTCATCACGAGCGGGTCACCCGTCTCGGTAGCTCCTGCTTTCAACCGACTGAACACTCGATCTTTGCAGTATTCGTCGAAAACTTCCACGAAGACCTCGACCTAGACACGAAGAAAAAAATTAATCAGGTTGCTCAGACACAAGACTTACATCAATAGTGCCACACGCACCTCGTATCTTCCATCGATCGCTTGCTTTTTGTAATTGGTTACAGGGTACAAGCCAAAGAGGGGGAAGGCGCAGGAGATGCCATCGTAGTAGCCACGCATCTCGCGAGAGAGCGCAAGCCGATTGTTCGGATCTTGATCGTATTCGGCATATCCCGGCACCAAGTAGCACCACTCCGCCTTGCCATAAGGGGTGAAAAACCGCTCATCTTCGATCCGCTGACAGCGAAACTCGGCCGTCAAGTAATCCAGCAACCGGGTATCCAAGTCCAAAACCACCGACTGTTACGGGGAAGTAGTATCATCTTGCGGCGTGAACTGGTCGGCAAAAATGCGCTGAAAAGACTGCAACTTCGCAGACACCGCCTTCACGGCGCTCGTCACCTTACAGCCATTCAGGGGAGAACCAGGCAACATCCAATCCCCGTGAAGGACGGTTTCGAATCCTAACGCGTTCTCTCCTACAAACAACTCAGAGTTAGTTTATGTAAGTAATCCACCACGTATAGGACTATGCAGCAACAACATAGGAATGATCTCACTTGTATCGAACACTACGTGGATGTGCAGCGTGGCGTCTTGTTCGTACCAGAACGCTCTATCCTGTCCGTCACCCCGAAGTGCAGGATCATAGAAGCCGACACTCTGCGCCGCCGCAGCGTAAAGTCTGGCGCGAATCCCTATCATCTCGAGCGCGTTTTCGATTGCTGCCGTCACGAGCCACAGTTTCTTCGGAATTACCACCAGTACGTGAACTTGGCCCGAACGCGACTGGAAACCCGCCCCGAAGTAATCGTTGAGCACCTGCAAGGGGTGCATTTGCTCGAAAGCTTCTAGCTGTCCATCCACATCAAGTGTCAGGCGCCCGTATCCGTCGAACGCCGCTGTTGACAGTTCGGTATCAGCACTAAGCCACTCGTTGCTGCTTTTCTTCGCCAGGAAGAGCTGCAAGTCCATGGCACCGCATGTTATAGTTTCATCCTCTATCTTGACCTCTCTTCTCAAGCGCGCCACCCGCAGACTCAGGTCGATTAAGATGGATGAACAGAGCTTTGAACCGATGACCGCGAAGCCCACTTCGCCCGTCATCTTTCTCCGAAGAGGAAGGCAAGGCTAAACAAGTAGAGATTGATGGCTGAAGACACTGCCTCCCAATACATCAATCATCTGACTTTGATGCAGGTGAAACTCAGTTCGACTTCAAGCATGTTCCCGTCCAGAGCCATTTTATCCACATCACTTGGTTTTGTTGAACACGCTGGAGGTTGAGCTCGAGGAGCTGGAAAAGGATGACACCGATTCAATCATGACCACGAGCGTCACGATTAGCAAACTCACGCTGCAGAAGGTGTTCCCGCATCTGCGAGACGGTCTGTCATCGCCGGCGGAGAAACTCGTGGGACGGCGCATCGGCATGCGCGGATCGACACGCTTTATGAGTCAAGGGCGAATTCCGACATGCTGACTCCGATGCTGCGCCCGCTCGGGGGCGTCGAAGACGCGTCTTGAGTGTTCGCACACTTGCATTGGGTCCAAGACTCAGCAGGCTGGAGCTGTGTCGAGCTCCAGTTCAGGCAGTTCCTGCTCGAGCTTGAAGCTGTTGAGTTGCGCGCCGTAACGTCCTGCAACATGCCTTGCAGCAACTTTCCCACGATATTCCAGCCAATCACCTCGCGCTGCCGTTACGACGCTTTGAACAGCCACGCTAAAAAGATCGAAAATAGCGGACAGCCGGGCACTTGCTCACTTCCAGCACTCGCCGTACAGCTTCTGCTCCCAGCCAGACCGCCCAGCATGTCCGACGCCGCCACCAAGAAGCTCTCGGAGGAGATCGCGCGACTCGAGATGGACCTCAAGACGCTCGAAGCCTCCTGCACCACGTCCGAAGCGGCCAAGAAGTGAGTCCAGCGACCGTCCTTTGCTCCATAAATTCTCGATACATGCGCTTACGTTTGCGTGCTTGTCCAGAATCGCCGAATACTGCCAGAGCACGGCGGACCCGTTCCTCGGAGAGAACGACGGCGGCCCGAACCCGTGGCAGCAGAGCGGCCAAGGCGGCGGTAGCTGCACCATCCTATAGTGCTCAACAGCGTTAGGACTCGCAGCTTCTTTTCCAGCTTCTCCATCTATCTATTTGACCGCATTCGGACAAATACAACCTTGATTTCTGCTCCTCGCGATGCAAACTGGCAGTCTATATTATATACCTGAACGCCTCTCCGCTGCACGACTACTTACTGGGTGCTGCCGACTTCTTGCCGGACGGCTTGCCTCCCTTCTTGTCGGCGTTCAGAAACGCATCGCCCTTCTTGCCTTCGAAACCAGCGCGCTAGAATACACAGAAACAGCAACGTCAGTACACTTTGCTCCTTAGCTCATACAGCCAACAAGTTCTGTCTGTAGTTGACTTACCGGTCCTTTTCGGCCCTTCTTCTCGGCGGGCTTGGCGGCGTCCTTTTTGCCACGGCCAAGCGAGTTGGCCAGCTTCTTCTTCTGTCGCTCCTTCTTGGAGACCTCCAGCTTTGCAGTACGCTCCTTCCACTCCTTGGAGCTCTTCGCCTTGGCCTTCTCCTTCTTCTTCAGCTTGGCACGCAGCAGCTTCGGGTCGTCCATCACGACCTTACCCGCAGCCTGCTGAAGAGCCGTGTCCCAGCCCTTGGCCTTTGCCTTCTCCTTGCCCTCCTCCGTCTTCTTCAGCTCCTCCAGACGCTGAGCGTTGCGCTCAGCCTTCTTCAGCAGGTTTTGGATACCACGGACACTCTGGCCGTGGCGTGTCTTAGGCTTGTTGTCCTTCTCCGTGCCGTCGTCCAGCAGCAGACTACCGTACGAGATAGACGCAGCGTCTACCGTAGTCTCCGCCTGCTGCTTAGCCTGTGCCTCTCGCTCGGCCTTCGCCGCCGCCTCCTTCTCGCGCTTCTCAGCCTTGGCCTTGCTCTTGTTGACCGCCGTCTTGCGCTTCTTCAGCGCACGCTGCTCGGCCACCGCCTCGGCGCGGGACGGACGCTTCTTGCCCGTCTTCTCCTCAGCCTTACGCTGCTCGCGCATGGCCTGGATCTTGACTGCCAGACGGGCACGAAGACCCTCCAGGCCGCCCTCCTCCGTAGCCACGCTGGGCTTCACGGGCTTCACCTGCGCCTGCTGCTTCTCCTGCTGCTCGGCGGCCGCCGTGGCCTTCTGCCGCTCCTCGTTGCTCTGCTGCGCCGCCGGCGAGAACTTGGCGCGCTTCAGCAGGTTCTTCTTGCACGGCTCCTGCTGCTTCAGAGCCTGCACGTTCTGTGGACACCAACACAATACTGGGCGTCAGAATACGCTGCACACATCGTCCAGAGTTTGAGCCATTCTCGGGCATCTTCTCCAGTAGTTCTGTAACGCTATAGCAGCGCTGGGAGATCCTGTCCTGGGTGATGCCGCACCTTGTGGTACTTCTTGGGCGCCGACTTCTTCCAGTTCGCCTCGGCGTCCGTGGGGAAGTAGAAGGCCGCCGGGATGTTCTCCATAGTGTCGCAGAAGAACCGGTCGTGCGCCTGCAGCGTGCGAAGAGCCTCATCCTCGACCTGCGCGTCCTGCACGGCCGCCTGCAGCAGCCTACGCCCGAGCAGCATGGTCACCATCCAGCCAATGTCCAAATGTGTGGCGCTTTGACTGGCGCACAACCTCGGTGCCTTTCTATTGGATGAAATTTCAGAGAAGCAGGAGTGATTGTCGTTTGGTTTCCAATGAACCCTATTCGCTATTCCGCACTCGACGACACGTTGCCTCGACCGGATCGCGGGCAAGCGCTCGACGGCACGGACGAAGGCAGAATGGGGGTCTTCAGGACGCTGTGGGCATGGACCACCTTCACTACCGCCTCCTGCGCTGTATTTGTAAGTGGATCGCGGCTTTAATGAGCTTCTAAAGCGCTCTGTAGCCTCTGATACGTGTACAACGCTATCAGACCGACTAACGCTGTATTATCTCGTTGTGTGCTGCTGTATGTGAACGCTGTGATGGTGTTGCTCTGTTGTGTCTGTCTTGTAGTCCGTGTACATGGCGTACGTGGGTCGCCAGGTGCGTTGGGGGACTGGGCCAGAGGATCTCGCCTCTTGAAGTTGGTATACATAAAGTATACTTACTTGTGGTGTATACTGCTGCAACAGGTGCACCGGATCATGTACCCGACGTTCTCGGACAACCCGAACACGCTAGACCCGCTATGGGGGGAAGGCCAGCCGCTGGATGTGCTCTGCTACCTGTCGCCTCGATCGAAGTGGGACGCGGCCAGGGACTTTAGCGCGGGAGCCGTGCACGTGGGGGCCTTCAAGTCGCTCACGTTCGACTGGGACATCTCCAACTCCAGGCACCTGAACCTCAACATATCTCGCCAGACACTAGCAGAGCTGGCGAACGACAAGCGGACGGCTAATCAGCTGTGGGGCGCGCTGAAGGGCAACGCCTCCGTGTTCCTGCACGTGCACGTGACGCACGCTGGGTTTTCGCCAGACCCGAGGGACACGGAGAACTTCGACAAGTACAGAACCATCCACCAGGCTTTGAGTCTGGTGAAGTATGCACCAAGGCCTAACGCAAAGAACACAAGTTTACTGCTGGCTCCCGCTGAGCCACACGTGGGACTCAAGACGGATGCGAAGGAAGAAGAAGCTTCGACGATTTCGTATTGGAAACCCGCTGCTAGTGTGAGAATGGTGACGGACTTCACGCGGTATCCAGTGGAAGAGCTACCGGTTATGGTGTACCAGAACCTGCGCTACGTGCAGCACCCGATGGATCAGCGTTGGCGCTACTTGCCAGCGCTGTACGTGGATGATCTATCACAGACACAGGACAAGCTTGTTCCGCTGAACGCTACGATGAACGATGGTAACGGTGGAGACGTCGTCCTTCCTCTGCAGTTATCGTGGTCGCCACTGTCATTTGCGCGTTGGCAGATGCAGCTTACCTTTGCAACTGTCTTTGTTTCGCAGGAGCAAATGGGTGTGCCTTCGAGCGATTTAGATGCTCTCCGCTCGATGGTGACCGACACGCATCCTGTGCTCCTGGCTGTGACGATGAGTGTATCCCTGCTGCACCTGCTGTTCGACTGGCTGGCTTTCCGTCACGACGTGTCTTACTGGCGCGCTAAAGGAGATAATGTCGTCGGCGTTTCCCTACGCGCCATGGCAGCTGAACTGGGCTCGCAGTCCGTTGTCCTGCTATATCTTGTTGACCAGGAGTCGACGCTGCTCGTGACGGGTCCACAGTTTATCAGTGTCGTCCTGCTCGTTTGGAAAGTAACCAAGGTTTGGCGCGCTCAGCGTCGTCAGTTGGCTATCAAATCTAACGTTGATGCTGATGGAGCGTCGGAAAAGACGGAAAAGATGGACGAATACAGTCTGCGGTTGCTAGAGGAGACTCAACGAGCCGACTCCTTGGCCACATCACATATGCTGTTTATACTCGCGCCGCTGGCTGCTGGATACGCCGTCTACTCGCTTCTCTACGTGCCGCATGCTGGATTGTATGCCTGGCTACTGGAGTCGCTCACAACGACAGTTTACGCTTTGGGCTTCGTGTTCATGCTCCCGCAGCTGGTTATCAACTACCGCCTCAAATCCGTTGCCCATTTGCAGTGGCGACTGCTAGTCTACCGTGCGCTCAACACGTTCATCGACGACTTGTTCGCGTTCGTCATCAAGATGCCGACGCTGCACCGCATCTCGTGCTTCCGCGACGACATCGTGTTCGTCGTCTACCTGTATCAACGATGGATTTATCCTGTGGATACCCAGCGCCCTGGAGACGCTGCCGACGGCGCACCAGCAACGGAACCATTCTCCAAGCCCCACAGCGAATAAATCAACACTACGTGATTTTGCCAGCCCCAAAGTACTCATTGCGTTTGTCTTGCAACAATCGCACATCGCAAGTGGCGATGTCCATCGTGTTAGTCTGTTCCGGTAAGCGATGTACATGTACGAGGAAAGAGATATTTGGTGTCTGTTCACTGGATGCGATTCCAATTTCGCGACTCCTCAACCACAGATTCCGAGCGAGCAGGCGCGATCTTTCCGTGCTTCCAACAGTCTTGACCAGGATACCAGTCTTCAAATCGCCGAGTTCGCCGCAGGGCTGCAGACGCTGAGCAAGAAGTCAAGTGCACGAGCGCCAAGCTCGAAGTCGTTGGCGCAATGAAAATTGAGCTGTGTCTACTCGCGCTAGGAGGCGTCGTAGCACAGCTACCACCGGAGGGTCCTGAGAACCCCGACCTGACGCAGCCATCAGGCTCGAAGGCTGATTCGGCGGCTAGCTTTTCGGGCTCTTCAGGCGAATCTACGTGGACGACCGCCGGGTGGGCCTCGGGCTCTTCGGGAACCGGGAGCGACGCTTCCGCGGGCTACTCGAGTGGCTCCGACTGGGGGAATACCAATTGGGGCAGTGTTGGTGGGAGTGGCAGCGACTGGGACTGGTCATGGGGTGGCGACGCACGCTGGGACCCCAACAAGGAGCTCTGGCACTTTCGTCCGTCGTGGAACTGGGACTCGCCCTACCCGCCTGATGGCACGATCTACCCGCCTGATGGCACGATGTATATCGAGAACTGGGGGAACCCACCGACGCGTGAAGTTCCTTCTCGTCGGTCGTTCTACCTCGGGGCTGAGAACGGTGTGTCGCTTGCGGGGGCTACAGTGGAGGGTGGCCGTGCCGACTGCGGTTGGCGCGACTGGTGTGTTCACTTGACGTTCCACTCGTCGTATGGCGTGCTGTCGGATTTCGACGCCTTCGTGCTGGATCGTTACGACAGTGCTGACCGGATCTACGGCGATGGTTTGTGGTACGCTCTAGAGGATGAGGAAGGGTCTCCTCGAGCTTTCGCGCCGCTGGTGCTCGGTGGGTTTTCACCTGAAGAGCGTGCTGTACTCGGAAACATTTCTAGCTGGAGGGTGGAAGAGATGGCAAGGCGGTTCAACGAGAGCCGTGCCACAACGTGGACGCTGTACCCCGACTCGGACGAGATGGATGTGATCTTGAGCTTCAAGCAGCTCTACACGCTACTGCCCGGCTATCCCGATGGCAACGTGACTCGGAGCTCTCTTAACAGCGAGATCATCTCTGAATGGGGACCTGCTGATCAAGTGTTGCTTCGCGTGACAGCTAAACGTCAGGGGAGCGGTGCCACATCATCTATCATGCCGCGCGTACTCAACTTCACGGGCTCGCAGCTGTTCCAAGTCGATTATTTCTCGTCGCTTGAGTATCCGCAACACATTGGCGAAAATCTGACCGCTTCACCCAACGCGATGACGCTTGACGTCGTGTTCAGCCGACGCCGCTATGGCAGCGGACTCCCGTGGAATCCAGCCCGTCCAAGCGATGCGTGCGATGCCTGCAACCAACGAGTCATGAACCATCCGGTCGTGGCTCGATGTCTGCATGGCACCGTGCCGGAGCGTATCTTTCAAGATATCTACGAGCAGTCTGCAAGCGAGCAGATGGAATGGGATGGAGGTGAGTGGGCGCTCCATCGATCTTGAGCTACAGTCTGAACGACATGGTGGATGCGCTGGTTGCTAAGTGGGCAGACTAATGACGGCTCGTGGTCCTCGGGCTCAGGATTCCCAGATGCAGGTGATCGAAGGTCTTCATCGGGATCTGGCTATGGTGACGCAGGATTCGGATGGACCAGCCCCGGATTGGGGTCAAGCGGGGACTTCAGATACAATGACGCCAGATCTCGCTGGTCTTCTGAGCCAGTCTACCGATACGATGAGTCTGGTTCGCGTTGGTCTTCATGGGGATATCGAGACGATGGATCTGCTTCAAGATTTGGTGATGTCGCTGGTCTTCGTCCGGATCATCAGGCGGTCCAGACGTTGGGGACTGGCCTTCCGTCAGAGACTTGCGAACTGCGTTAGCGATTGCTCGCGAGACAGACGCTGGTATTCAGTGCTTTGTCGAGTCGAGGTGTCCTGTTGGGACTCGTAGCTTCGCTGAGGCAGCTGGCCGAATGGTTGTGTTGGAGCATGAAAGTGCTTTTGTACGCGTGAATTTCACTGAGCCAAGCTACACGTTTTACGTATGGATGGAGTTGGAGGGTCTTGGCCCTGAAACGGAGTTTAGGACGCCTGACCTGTCAAGTAATAACACCCCCGAGGAGATCGCTGAGTTGGTTGCTGGAGCTGTGCCCAATGCTAGTGAATATAATCTGGCTGTGGACGTGCGCAAGTTCGACAACTCGGAGCTGATTGCCTGGATAAATATGCTCAACGAGTGGATGGCCAACTACTACAAGTCGGGAGGATCCGAGTCTGAGGCATCCGCCGCCTGGGCAGCGTATTCTTCGTCAGCGGATGGCGGCAGCTCTTTTCAGTTCCCACCCGCTGGTGAAGCTTCAGGAAGTGACAATTACCTAATGTTGGGCAGCAGAGTGATAGCGTGGATGGTTCGTCTCCTGATCCTGGACAAGATGGTGGATCAGGCCGTTGGTGGTTTGGAGAGCCATTCCCAGTACCAGAGCCGTGCAGATCTCGTTCCGCAATGTCAGCGTCGTGCCAAGTATTATTGAAGTTATTGCGATTAGTGACGAGTCTATGGATGGCGATGGCAAGTCCAAGATTTCCTATGATTATCGTGGAAGTGAGCTTCGCTTCCAGCTTTCTCCACTGAACTTGACCAAGTTCGAGTATGTGCCTCCTCCGCCGTATGTGAACCTGACCTGGGACGAAAATATCCCTGACTGCCCCGATCTCTACTGGAACGGAAGCTCAATCTGGAACGGCTCTGACATTTGGAGTATCTGCAGCGAGTGTGAAGATGCATTCGCTGCCTGCGACAGTAGCATCTCCTGCAGCATTGGTGTGCGAGGTTTCTTGGAAGGGGCTCTGTCACCGAGCCGTTTTAACGCGTACGAAATGTCGACTGAGATGGACAATTACAATCGTCGGCCGTGGGGTGTCGACTTCGGACCCCAACTACGCCAGTCGGCATCATTTTTCACCGCTGAAGGCTATGACCTACTCATGAATTTCATGGTCTGTCTCAAGAAACCCGATTGCACCCTCGATTTGCCTCGGCAGGCGTACAACTATTCCCAGGGCGAATATATTACGGTGGAGCCGACACAATTGGAGGTCATTCCCGCAGAAAGCGTGTTTGTGGTGCCGACTACTACAACAGGAGACTTGGAAAACATTGTCATGAAGTTTCGAGGCAAGGAATATGTGCTCGAGTGGGCGAACTCGACTGAAGAGAAGTATGGGAGCTCCGTCCGTGCATTTGTTGCTAACGTAATGAGCGACTACAATGAAGACAGCATTTGGACGCGGAACCCGTCGCAGAACGCTTGGGTGGATGTGGACTATGAATCTGACTACTACAGAGATGGAGAATATCTCGGTCACCTTTTCAGACTTACGTTCGCAGATAACTTCTTCATCGATGCCGAGCAGCCTCGGTTTAGGCCCGTGTCTTCCGATACCTACGACGAGCTGAACTCGAGTAATTGGAAAGTGAACGCATACGCGTACCGCAACTTGTACGACGAGGGCATTTGGGATGGATATCCCTTGGTTACTTGGCGAAAGCTCGCGAATTGTCTTTCTGATCTGGGCTACAATTCTTCCGACTTCAGCAGACCTCTTGTTTACGGTGACGTCGCCGCGGAAGATATCAACATTGGCCACCAATGCTTGGATGCGTGGACGCAGTGCATTTCAAACCCATCCTGCGCAGACGCCATGCGCCAGAACGTGATCTATTCCATGTTGTACCCCATTGTGTACTCCAATGAGCCTGATCAGCGATCGTCGATGGACTTTACGGCAAGCCTAGCTTGGTGGCGAGAAAGTGCTGACCCTGAAGTGTACGCAAATGTACTTGAGTTCCTGTCGTGCCTGAGCAAGGAAGCTTGTCCTGTCGGGTACGCGTTTCCTTCGGATCCTTCGGCATCTCTTGTGCCAGTCATTACCGAGCTTGTGAGTCATTTCGCGGTGAATATGCCCTTGGACAGGGCGATAGTTGCGTACGCCAAGGGCGATTCCTTTGAGTTCGTGCCTGGCAGTACGCCAACAAGTGATATGGAAAGCTGGCTACAGGCAGCATCAAACTATACGTCCGATGTGAAGGTGCAGTCGACATTGACGAATGACAGCTGGGTCCGCTTCGAGGTCACCTACTACCCGGCAGTAGCGGCAATTCCAACCTTCTACTTTACAGACGACGATACTTTTTTGACGCTGGAGGGCTCCATGACTTTTGCGTCGCTGCAGCTCAGTTCCAATCGCGTTCAATACGGGCAAAGTATGTCTATCTCGCTGCTCGAGTCCTGGTTTTCGGCTTGACGCGGTGCCAAAACGATATGGACTGCAACGCATCGGCAAGAGATGTATTGGTTCCGCTGTTGCGCAACGCCACGCTTCCTGTCCTAACGAGCACGCAGGGCACTGGACAAACACAAGTAAGACTCGACCTCAGCTCGGTACTTTTGTCGTTGGAAAACGATGCATTCCAGTCTCGAGAGGGCTGGCTGGCTTTCGCGCACTTGCTTCGCTCCATTTCCTCATGCGGTTGTGAGGTGGGATTCGGCTATTGGGGTGGGTCGCGCTACCTCGAGCCTACTCGAGTTCGTATCGAGTCCGACTCCGTTAGCGTAAGCGTGCGGCTTTACCCGAACACCCAACTGGATGTCTGGTTCAATGGCAATATTTTCTCTTACTCACCTGATGGAGCAAGCTCACCCGATGATGCCGCTAACAATTTCCTGAACTGGTTTACAACGACGGCGAACTCGGAGCCCTTTTATCTGGTTGTGGATCATGTCGACACAACTGTCGCAGTCGGCCACGGTCACGATGAAGCTGTACGAGGTTTACGATGTGGACAGCGAAAGTCAGCCCCTCGTGAACCCCAACTGGATACCCAACTTCGTTGTTACGTCGGACGATGTATCTGTTGTGCCACCCGCTGAAGTGATCGTCACGCCATAGAAAATCTACCTTGAGTCTGTGGACCGCTATCCCGTATTTGACAGGCTTCTGGACTTGCTAGAGTACGGAGCAGTATCCGGTGAAGTGCCCTCTAGTTCGAGTGGGTCTTGGGGATCGTCCACGAATGGCAACTGGGCATGGTCAGCGAGTGGCTCCGACGCTGCAGGGGCGTTTTCTGGAGACGCGTGCGCTAGGTGTGCCGACCTCCGACAGGCCTGCTTTGATGACATGGAGTGTCAGTCAGCTATCGGTGATTATCTGCTGCCAACTCTAGAGACTATGAGCTCCTGGGACACCCCTGACGGGTTTTCGTACGATATGTCTAGCCGGATTCTGAGTAACGTTTTCGGTCAGATGCAGTCGTCGGGGCCCAAGGGGAAGTTGTTCGCGCTGCTCACCTGTAGCGCAACAGAGTGGGCCTCGACAGCAAGTCAAGAAGGAGTATTCTGTGCCCAGCTGCAGGCTCATACAGAATACCCCGACGTCAACGTGTCCCTCGAGATTATCCCGGCATTCAGCGTGTTCCCCATCAGCCAAGGCCAGGGAAGAACCATTAACACGCCCCCAGGCAATCTGCTGTATCCCGCTGGCACCCCCATGTACTACACCGACAACGGCAATGCTGCAGAGCTGGCCGACTTCTTGGAGAACCAAATTCTTGGCGGATACGACAACTCGGGCGTAAGGGTAAAGGTCTCTGCTGATTTGAACTCGGGGATGTGCAACATCATTTACGACGGGTTGACAGCCCCCTCAACGCCATATATCGAAGGCGAAGCGAGCTCTTCCACAACGCAGTTCAAGTTCTTCGGTTCGACACCTGACTTGGTGGGCATATTCAGACCGTGGATGCAGTGGCTTGACCCCACACTGTCCAAGTAAATCTCAAGCTTTTTAAGTGTTGCGTCGTGACCAAGTTGAGTGCGGAGGTGGGTAAGTTACCCATCATGTGACAATGCTACGAGGAGAAGGTAAGTAGCAGGGAGGATCTAGTTTTGCAGCATTTCATTCAATCCATTATCGTTATCTTTTCATCCACTTTCAGCTTTGTAAGCAATTGGCATTCGACTTTACAGGCAACACAAGCACTATCAACGTGTACAATGAATAGAAGGCGACATCAAAGCTGATCAGCATCCATTTCGTAGTCGGCTTCGTCCGAGCTTGAGTCCCCATCTTCGAACGAGCCGCTACTGGCGGAGCTAGGTGCCGAGAGTCGCTCAGTCAGCACCTCCTGCAGGTGGTTCACGTACTCGAAGCTTGTCTTGCAGTCCAGCGAGCAAAATCGCCCGGGGCTGCTAGCAGTTCCAGACCCAGAAGCGAAGAACAAGCGCTCGCAGTTCGTACAGTGTGCTTGTCGTTGCCGCCAAGAAGCGTCGCAGCAATCGCCCCCAACGGATTCTTCTCCTCGAGGCTGCCGAGCTGTTGTGCGCCCAAGTGCCGAGGAGATGGTCCGGTCCCTCCAGGAATGATAATGTTGGCGCTGGCGTGGCGAACGAAGTTTGGTGAAGTGGCCGTGGGTGCTGCCGACTCCGACCACGACTTGGGTCGGCTCTCTTCTGTAGGGCATTTCCGAGTGAACACCATGCGCTTGGCGAAGCTTGGGCGGCGTGGGAGTGGGAGATCTTTGGCGGGACTCGGATGGAGCTGAGGCCGGCAGTGGCTGAGCTCTTGGTTGTGTCGCTCTGGGTGTAGTGTGGTAGTCATGGCCGTAGATGTTGGTGGGCAGACCAGTGGTCGCTTCAAGGCAAAGTGAAGAATGATCACCGACGCGGGTTGATCGTACGAGGGCTTTCGCTGAAGTAACCCGCCATCTCCCCCTTGTCCCGGCAGAATACGCTGTCTGCAGACTGTCGCCGCCTCTCAAGGGGATGAAAATGCATTGTGTCTCCGAGCGAGACGAGGAGTACACCTCGCGAGTATGCGGCTCAAATATGTTCACAGCGGTATTTAGCAACACTTGCAGCGATCGTGTTGTCCAGCAATCTGCGCTCCGTGTCAGATACTGACTCACGACACTACACCTTTGCCAATCCAAGTTGGCAGTAGTGTAAGGCAAAGCCAAGAGTCCCGTAAATACGAAAAATATTTTTTTCAAAAATTTATTTTCGAGGATTAGTACAGACCAATGTGGATTTAGTCCACAGCAAACATCTAAGTTCCATACTCCATGGACTCGCTACGAATAGCAGCGGCGACAGACCTTGCGTCCGCTTACAGTACAGGTTGTAGTAGTTGGTCTCGTCATAATACACGATAAAAGCACCGTTCCGCTCATGCTTCAGCAACGCATCGTTCATTCTTTACCAAAACCTGTATGAGAGCGTCATGGCCTCGCTGAAGGCGTATCAATTTGCGCCATAATCGACCAAGCTGAGCTGAAGATGACCAATATGACTTGTCTAGCTGCAGGCTGCATTTTTTACATGTCAATTTGCTCAATACTCAATCACTTAGCCGAAGATGCCCAACCTCGTGTCTCTCGCCAAACCAACCAGCTCAACTCGACAGTGACACGAGCATTGTTCGTTTGAATTAGGCTTTCTTTACCTGCGTTGAAGCGCCCACTTCCAAGGACTTGGCACATTAACGTTTCTCATTCCGCAATTTACCCTCAAGTTAAAAGGTCAAGATCAGCGCACCATGCATCTCTCCTTCGTTCCGCTAGCTCTCTCGTCTGATCGTTAGCACACAACATAGTACTAAATGAGCACAGTATACCTTACCTGCAAACTGAATGAAATAGCTCTCTCGTTGCTGGCGTCAACGCAGCCATTGGACGCTGACCAGGGTGTTATTCCCGGGCAGCCTGCTTCGCAGCCGCAGTAGATGCCCATGTTAGTATCAACTAGAGAGTTCGGCTGGTAGTGCTCTTTTAAAATCCATAATCATTACTCCCCATCGGTAGGATAAGAAGGATGGCGCGCCTACCGGTAGCCTCAACTTTAAAACTAAATGTTGCTCGAGTGAACGCTGTTCAAACGTCCTACCGACATTCATACGAAAGAGGAGATAACAGCGAGTTTGGCATTTACTTCCGCATCGAATTTGACCAAGGTAAGATGGTAAAACCCCAAGTAGAAAATTGGGCTTTCGACAAATCTAGGCACACCACGATTTGAGAAATTTTGCCATTTAGGTCCTGAAAACGCGTCATTAATGCCCGGGATGGCAACGAATAGCGAGTAATAAGGCAGGGGTGCACTCTAGTAGCCGTGAATAGTGTTCATTGCCCCAATTGTCGAGAAACCTCTTCATTTGGCTTGAAATTACAGCTTTTGGTAGGCTTACTTTGCTCCCCAGTAACTAATGTGCACAGAAGAATCTTGCCATCATGTTTAGCTAGTTAGAGAGAGGAAATGACGTACAAGAAGGATACGAAATATTTCAAGCAGAACAATGATGCCGGTGGCAATACCTCAAAGTATTTGTCTGGGCTACCTAGTTTTACTTTTTGAACCGTCTATTCATGCTCCTGTCAGCCTCCGCAGGAGCTCGGAATACGAATCGAGCCTACATCTCATGCATTATAACTGCCTGACTACACTTCTAAACCTCTAGCGCTTTAGTTTTGCTGAGTTCGCCGCTACTCGCAGTTAGAAGCTATCATCCAAGTCTACACGGCGCAAGTGCCTTAGATCGATACACCCCCACGTCTCCGCCTGCACTTTGTACTGTCTATGATGGACATATGTCGCACTATACAAACTTTCATATTAAAACTAATCTTTACGCGCCTACTAGTAGGATTGTACCCATGCTACTGGTATGCTTTCGACCTGGGGAGAAGAGATTAAAAGAATTAAAAACAACACAACTTTGGGATTTACTCAATTGTTATCCGTTATCATCGTCCATGAAACTATTCGCCGACCTGTGTACAGACAACGACTTACAAAGCCGGCAGACACAAAAAGCCGGCAGACGAAGTCAAGCAAAGCTTAACATAAGCAAACCAGCCAATCAGATTCAATCAAATGACTTCATCTTTGTATACCATCTGGTTTTGTGTACTTTATATGCTTTCTTGTGTACTTTATGCAACACGCCGTGTGTTTTATGACAGTCTTACAGATTTGACGGGAGGGAATTTATCGTTGTTTTTATATAGGAGGATGACATTAAGCATGCCGGCTTTGTAAGTCGTTGTCTGTACCCTCCCGGAGCAACGCTCCGGGTTGCCTATTGTTCCTTTCTCGACTGAACACACTTGTGATCTTGAAGACCCGTTTGGGCCGCTTCGCACGGCACGACAGTAGTCGAAGAGGCTAATGTTGTGGAGGGAAGGGCCTTGAAAGAATGTGGTAGACTTCTGATAAAACCACGCAGCGACTCGGTCGAAGGTGTTCCAAGCACCGCACGTACAATCACCGAGAACCACCGCTTGTACTATGTAGTAGGCTGCACTACTGAACAACAGACACAGACGCTCGTTTTCAAAGACTTTTGGTTATTTTGTTAGTTTACTCTTCAACTGGTAGTAGTTGATATGCACCGATAAAAATGTACAGGCAAATATGGGGGTGCATCGCGTCACGTACTCGGTTGCATTCCATCAGATCGCTGCAGCCGTGGTGGAGTGGCAATAGGCGAGCTGATGCTGCTGTCGAGGTGGGTGCTGCATACGTCGAATATGGCTGGCACTTGCGTCCGCGTTCTCTTCGCCCTCGAGCAAAACACGAACATTCTTCAAGCGCTGTTCGAGCGCGCGCAGGAAATTGTTCACGTTCTTCTGGTCTTCTACCGCCAACGCACCGATGCGTGACCCATTCGCGCCTGGTGTATCCATGAGTAAGCTCTCTAGCAGGAGCAGTGCTTGCAGGTAGTGGTCATGCGCTGCGCGTGTTTGCCCCAAGACTTCACGAATGGCACCTTGGCGTCCAATTCTAAGCGCGTGTGCATACAACAACTCTTCTTGTGATGCGATAGGGCGGGTCGAACTCCGAAGGCGTGCAGTACGTGCCATACGCGCCTTGCATTGCTCCGCACGATCCAAAAAGTGTGTCAGCTGCTCCGATAGAAACGCCATCGACACCTTTCGACTGGTTTCGCTCCAACTGGATGGGGCCCCTGATGACGAACCAGATGATCCCATCGAGCCTCGAGACTGAGCGAAAGCTGCGTCCTGTCGTAAATACAGCACAACGTGCTGTACGAGACGAAGGCACTTCACGTACAATGCCAATGCCTCGGCAGCGCACACATACTGGCGGTCAGCGGTGCGCTTATCATCATCGTCATCATCATCGTCGCATTCGTCATCATCACCAAGCGCGTTGCTCACTCCGATTGACGAAGCTAACGACGAGCTCATCGAAAAGACGGTCGAGAAGTTGACGCCACTAGCACGCTTTCCGCCAGAGGTCGACAACGACGAGTTCTCTGCAACAGTCTGTTGTGGCGACCAGCCTTCCCCTGTCGGCTCACTTGTGTGCTCGGTCTCTGAGACAGCATCCCCAGCAGCGCTTAAAGTCCAGAGCTGATCTGCGATTGGTGCGATTGCTTGCGTACGCAGCACCACAATGTCGATGAGCTGTTGGCCGTACTCGCGAGAAAAGGTTTCTCCAGCACTCGTATTCCCACAACTGAAGGTAGACGTCCTTGTCGGCGCATCTGCTGGGGCAGTGGCATTAGGTTCGGTGCTTCCAACCTCTCCAGGGCCGACGGGTCGACCAGCAGGTCCAGCAGTGACGGATCGTTCGGATAGGCCATCTACCAGCACGTACTCACCACTGCTGTCCAACGCATGACCCCCACCAGCATTTTTCTTTGTTGGCGCCATAGCCTCCGTATTGCTTGATGGAGTGGTAGCAGGAATCTTGATACGAGACGACCCCGTGAGCGAATGGTGCTGCTGTTGAAGCGCTGCAGCTCCAGGAGGCGACTCTGGGAGCTGCTTGAATGGGTTAATCCTTGGGCTTGGACTAGGACTGGGCAGTACATGTGGGCTCATCTGCGGGCTGAGCTTTGGACTCACACCTGAACCTGCAGCAGCTCCGCTGCCACTGGATGTGGCACGACGACTGCGCGCCAGCCGTGATGACGACGACCGACGCAGAGCCCCAGATCCGGAACTCGCGCTAGCAAAGGCAGTCTCCATCACCTCCAGGTTCCCACTGCGAGATTGCCGCATCATTCCGGACGGAGCCGTACTTGCAAACCGCGAGCTTGAGGTGGACGAGTCATGAGAAACTGAGAACGCGCGAGACCGACGGTCACTTCCCGAGCCTCGACGAGGCGTGGTCGAAGGGGTTGAACTTCCAGTCTCCAGCTCGTGTTCAGCTACTGTTCTGCTGCTGCCCGCAGTTGAAAAGCCCCATCGCCCCGAAAGTCCCTGATCGTCTTCTTCCTCCTCTTCTCGAATGCTAGCAGTCGTCGACAGGTTCGACGAGCGACGCACAGCTTCAGCCTCTTCAACCTGCTCGGGTAACGGCTGCAGATCCACAAACGGATCGGAGAAAAATTCGGCAAATCCGAGTCGCAGCGCCGGCTTTCGCTGCAGCAAAGCCACCAGCAGGTGTCGACATTCTCTGGAAAGCTGCAGCGATGGCGGAAACCGCAGCGGCTGGCGCTCGATATTGGCCAGAAGCTGCACGTGGTTCGCTCCGCCGTAGGGCGGGCGGCCCGCCACCATCTCGAAGAGGATGGTGCCCACAGACCAAAGGTCGGCCTTGGCGTCGTACTTCTGGAACTTCAAGATCTCGGGCGCCATGTACAGCGGCGACCCGCACAGCGTCTCCGCCATGGACGTCGTGGCTAAGTGTCTTGCAAACCCAAAGTCCGCTGCATCAGCACCAGCATTAAAACATAATACCGTGTGTTAGTCTACAATAAAAATAATAAAATAAACAATAAGTAAAATATTCCGCACGCACCGATTTTGAGCGCCGAGGTGGGCGAGTCCTCGACGAGCAGCAGGTTCTGCGGCTTGAGGTCTCGGTGGATGAGGTTGTGCTGCCAGAGGCACTGCATGCCCTTGGCCAGCTCGCGCAGGAAGTGCCTGGCCACGTCCTCGCTCAGCAGCTTGGCGCGGTCGCCACCCTCCTGCGCGCGGCGCCGCATGTACTGCTGCAGGTCGCCGCCGGCGCAGTACTCGAGCATGAGGTACATGTGCTTGTCCGTCTTCTTGATGTCGTAGAGCTTGACGACGTTCGGGTGGTCGATCTGGCGCATGATGGCGATCTCCATCTCGAGGTTGGCCAGCAGCTTGCCGTTGAGCTTGTGCAGCGACAGCGCCTTGATGGCCACGGGCGTCTTGCTCGTCTTGTGGTAGCCCTTGTACACCACGGCGAACGAGCCGCTGCCGAGCTTGCTCGTCACCACGTACTCGCCGATGGACGCGCGCCCCGCCATGGCCTGCTCCAAGAGTGCGCAATCAAGAGTGATGGTCGCTCTCAACCCAGGCGAAGCGGAGGAAAAAACTGCGACTGAGCGAGTGCGGAATCGGTAATGTGACTGTTTTTCTCTTCTCGCCGCCATGTTGAAAGTGGTGTGGCGCACGTAACAGAGGGTAGGGCAGAACGGTCGACGCGTGGGGGGCGCCGACCAATCACACGCGCGCTGGGTGACGTCGCAGGCTGACGGAGTTTTCCTGTGGCTGCTGAGACCGACGTTGAAGCCTGGCCATCACGGCTCAGGCGTTTTCCGGCAGGCTTGACTTGCTGCAACTGCTGCAACTCGGCCATGCACTGCAAGAGGGGGAGGGAAGCAGCATGAGGAAGGCAACTAGCACGAGATGGTGCGCCAGTATTTTGTTCTCTTCTCTGTGTGTGTGAAATCTAGAACCGCCCCAAGCGGCATTTCGCTGCTCTACATACAAACACGAAGTGTGCCGCGGATAGAAACGGCGCAGTGTTGAAGTGCCGGTTTAACGGAGACTTGCCTCTAGCATCGAGCTACCGTACCGACTGGGCAATTGCCCCCATGTTCTCCGCAGAAGCAATGGTTGGCTGCCAGAAGCTCGCGGTGGATGATGGTGCCCCAGGAGGCAATGAGTGTGTCGGCTCCATGTTGGACGAAAGCGGCGCGGAAAGCGCGAGAAGCAGGTGAACGCTGCTGCGGGGCCAACGCAACGCGGACGTGAATCTGGCGCCAGATTCACGTTGCTGCTGTCGTTCCTGGCAAGCTCCCCGCGGTTATTCTCGTGGATTGTTGCTCAAGAGAGGTACAGCATGTACCAATTCAAAAATCCCATGCGGTCTGAAGGCGGTAGCGCGAAACTCGCCCGAGCGCAACAAGTTATATCACCCATACAGCAATTCTTGTTGGTGATACATGGGTTGAACACTGTTCAATGAACACTCCAAGAAAATAATAAATTCTCCATGTTAGCACCAACTCATCGATCCTATCTATTGCGTTATCCACTGGAACGTCGGGGATCCAAGGGATTTCTCAAACAATCGGGACACCAATCCCAGGCTTCCTAGCAGGTCCAACATCGGCGTCAAGAAATCCGACTCGCTGTGATGCTTGGCACACAATGGTAGACGGCGTCCCACTCAAAACGCGTCCAGCCACGTAGAATAACTCGCTGGTGTAGATGCTTGGATGTGTACGTGGGCATTTCTTCATCGCACACGTGTGGGAATACATTCCGCAGTGTTTGCTCCGTTATGATGCTGGTTGTAGTGGTGGCGAGGACGGCCTCTCCACCGGCTTTCCTTAGCTCTTCGATGTCGACCACGATGTCTTCGAACCACTGCAATAAATCTGGAGAATGTGCCCTTCTCCTCGACCAAAATTGAAGGCCACATCTGGTGCAATGTACGAGCGCATACGAGCAAACAGGTCTCTCATCGGCTTGGCTTTTGTCGAAGTCGATTGAAGGCCGTAACGAAACACGTTGAAGTACGCTCCACACGTTCTCGAGTGTCGGCACAGTGGTGCAGAGGGCGCCACGCCTCCGTTCAAGCTGTTCAACGACTCCCCTGAGACGCTTTGTGTGGCAACTCCTCTTCAGCAACCGAGACGTTGAGCTCTTCCTGCGTCACCCCGCTGCCGAAAGGAAACTCACCGGGAAGAGCGAACAAGTACGCGGAAATCGAAGCGCTTTTACTTCTCGGCGAAAAGATCCAACGGCAGCGATGGAGAGATGGCCACAGGAGATACCGGAAGAACCAGGACCACAGCATCAGAAATCTCGAGAAAGAAGTTCCTGCGAGGGTTCAATTGGGGCCATGATGCCACTCGGGTAAGGTTTTAAACAGGTCTTATGCAGGTCTGGTCCTGTTTTGATCCTACGACATCTAAACGAGACCGAACGGGAAATAAGTATGATTTCCCCGGTGGTCTCGTTTGGATGCCGAGACCCAAATGGTATCACTACGAAACACGCTAATTTTAGACCCTCTTCACTTTGATATATAATATCGTGATATTTAGTAGTAGTAGTAGATGATATAGCTTAGTATTTTGGGGCTAGTTGACTTAGAGTACTGCTGGGGATTATAATTTGGTTCACAACATGTCTGAAATTCGGTACATGTCCGTGTGGTAGACGAATATTGCATAACAACAACGGAAACGGTGTCCTAAAGGTAGAATTGGTCAATATAGGATAATTTCTAGATCAATGTATCTTCCTCGTACGTTTAGTAACGAGGACCTTTAAGTTTACGAAGCTATTACTATCGTTTGAAAAGGCGGTTGAAAAAGGTTATGCAAAGGCAACGACGACAATGGAGGGGCTAGCCACCCCTTTAGCGGCGCCCGGTAAAGCGGTAGTCGCCATTTGATCAGAGCTGGCCCCTTCATCCGATGTTTGTTATATTCAAATCACCGTTAGTTTGCTGAGAGTACTAAGTGTACCGGACTGAAGACTGGATCTCAAAATCTCGATCTAAATCGTAGTTTGGGCCATTCCAAGTTTAGACTTACAGAGGTGGTCTATGTAACAGGGTGCTACCCTTAGAACATCCCAAGATTTTTAATATTATTGCATGGTGGAACTATTCCATCAAAACTCGGCCTTATTGTCTATTTCAAATCTTCAGACTATTTATTCCCAACATCATGAGATTGTCCAGGGTTGGGAGTTGTATATCGACACTGAAAAGACAAAAACGGAAAACTTTCTATAGTGAAGGCTTCCTATAGGCTGGATTTCTGAACATTCTCAAGCACTATGCGATTGAACAGGGAGCTCCAAATTTTTCTCTAACGGTGTGAGTTTGTGTTCAATCGGATTTTTTTCTGACAACCCACCAGCTCTTCGCCTTCGCCGCCTCCACCCTACAACCCCTGCTCTGCGTCAAGTCGTGATGCCAACCACCACCGCATCAACTCCGACCTCTTCAAGCCACCGCAGCGACGGTGAATTCGACCAGCAGTGGGAATTTGGCTTCAATTCGGATCGTGGAGGAGCGTCGGTGAGCGACAGTGATGCTGACAGCGATGCTGGCTATCTCTCTCCTGTTTATGGGGATCGAGAACCCTGTTTCAGCAGTGATGGCGACAGCGATGATGAAGACTCGCCGACTGGGACTCCCCCGCGAGATATTGAAGTTGACGATGACTCGGTCTCCAGCGGTGGCTCAAGCGTGTCCCCTCAAGGGGATGTGACCAGGCTGCCCGGCGGACTTGTTCTCGGTTCTTCCCGCTATGACATGGACGACAGCGAAGCCAGCAGCAGTTTGGACGACTCTGACGCATACGACCCTGAAATGGAGACTGTTAGCAGTGAGGACGAAGGCGACGAGCGCGCAGTTCAACCTTCTGCGTCAGGGCGTCAAGGGCATGCGGGAATCGACCTCGTCGCGACAGCGCATCGCACCGTCATCCAACTCAACGGCCATCAGTACACGAAAGCCCGAGAGTCCTCGCGCAAGATTTCCTTCCGGTGCAGCTTTTACCGACGTACTCCGGGGTGCAAAGGGAAAGTCGACTACAGTTTTGCGCGAGATGTGTTCTACAATTTTACACCACACACTTGTGAAGGGACGGGCCAAGCTCCAAGCCAATACGTTGACGTCACCGAGGAAATGAAGGCCGAGGTTGATCGATTGTCGATTCTGCACCTTTCACACACGGCGCAATAGATTTGATTGGCGGTCCGCGAGCCGTTTTTGTCAGAGACGACAGCGCGGTTGTTCAAGGACTGACACTACATCAAGTCCGGCAACGTGTGTACCGCACGAGACGGGTTCATTTCGGTGGAAACGTGCATGGAATGGTCGAGGTTGCACCGCAGAGCCTGGTTCAAGGGACTACATTGAATTTTTTCCAGTTCCACCACGTCTTTATGGAGAGCGAGCGGCTACAGCGTGTGCTGGGTTGGGCGGACCCTCGACTGCTGGAGTTACTTCGGTATCTGGGCTCGCAGATGTTCGTCGACGGAACTTTCCGGTGCGTCCCGAGGTCGTTCTACCAGTGTGTCGTGTTAATGGTGAGCGACGCAGCAAGTGGCGTGTTTGTGCCTTCCGTTTACACTCTTACGACTGGCAAAACCCATCAACTATACCAAAAGTTGATGCGGTTCATGAATGACTGCACGGGTAGTCGCCTTCAACCTGGGAGTGTCGTCTGCGACTTCGAGGCAGCGCTGATCGATTCAGTGACCGACCAGTTTCCGCACGCCAGGGTCATCGGATGCTTGTTTCACTTCAAGCAAGTGATCCGACGACGCATGATGAAGTTGCGTATCCGACCCCAGGAGATCTCGATTGCGATGGAAGTCGGCGTGTTGGACATGCTAACCGTGATCGTACCTGCTCATGTCGATCCCCACGGAATCAACTATGTCTCCGAGTTGATTATGTCTCGCTGCCGTACCGAAGAGATTGAGTACTCGGCGGTTGAGTGGGATCGTTTCTGGAAGTACTTTCGTCGCACATGGATCAACATTTTTCCAGTCGATGTGTGGAATGTTTATGGCATGGATTTGGGAGTGGTAAGCCGAACCAACAACCCCCTGGAGCGGTTCAACCGGGAACTCAATGCAGCCATCTGTGACGGGGTGTCGATCCCTAAATTCGGGTGAATGCACCTGAACCTGGGAAGTCCCCATGATGTGGAGCTTGGTGATACTGGATGATTTGGAGTCTTCTATAAAAACAAGGGTAATGTCTGCGAATGGACGCTGAATCCCGGAATATAGATCAATGGGGGCGAGTTGATCCCGTTCCATGAAGTGCAACGGAATGCGAGCGATCCTCCCCAGTATATCAAAGTACGGCGGAACTCGACTCTGGCTTACAACCTGGGAGCTGAGGCACTTCTCAGATTCCCCGTTGTTTTCCCGGAATAACGATTCCCAGACTTCGCGTTCCCAGACTTACCTCCCACAAAATTCCAAGAACGACCTCGGCTTGAGGCGTTCCGAGGCTCCAAACCCAAGAACACTTGGTTTCACTATGGCATCTTCCAAGATCCTAGGTGTACCCAACAACTCCGAGAAGGTATCCAGTTTGGCGACCCTTCAAGGCCAGACCAACACTCCGCAAAAAGATCGCAGTCTCCGAAGGGTCGCTTAGGAAAGATTTCGTCTGCATGTGACCTTCAACCAAACAGAGTTCGTTTTGCTTCGAAGGGCACAAGTGCTTCTTTCACAGCCTGGAAGGCCGTTCTCCACGACAAAATTCAAAGTACTTTAGGTAAGTGATCCACTGCTTCGGCCTGGAGGTGATCATATCTATTCCATATCTGTATATTTGGCGGATTGCAGACCGTCTTTGTTGTATATTTGCGGTCTATTGGGCCTATGTCGAACTGAAGAAGTTGGCGAGAGGGTAGATCGTTTCCTCTCTCCGAGAGGTGGTGCGCGTCCCCAAGATTGATCAAGTGTCTTGGATTTGGACCAGTTGACTTGTATTTTGGCCTTAGCCTTGGGCCTAGAGAAAGAAGAGAGGGCAAAGAAGTATTTGTGTGATTGTATAACGTGTATAACTCTATTTGGGTTGGATTGTTCTAGCGTTAGCCCGGCGTAGCTGTCTGATTCACGGGGTCGATACTAACCTCCTGGTAAAAAGAACCGCTACCCAAGGGATACACATCGTGCGCCTGACCAACAGCGTGTACTGGACCACACAGACCCTGTGCCAGCCGAGACGGATCCAAAGCTCTAGTAGCCTGAGGTCTGTCAAGGAGGGCCTATAACTGTTTTCTGGGAGAAAACACCGCATCGCCTCGTCACACATCGCTGCGCCACACCCAAGCATCCTCGCTTTCGTATCGACAATCTACACATTATCGCGGCGGTACGTGCAACTGCTTGGCGATATCTCTAATCACAGAGCTGTTGCCCCAGCTCACGAGGAGATCGAGTTGCCAGTTGCGGTCGACTTGACATCGCGTGTTAACGCTGCGCGCCGTGAAGCCAGTAGGTCGTCGAACTCACGAACCAGTCGCGCTGGTCGTGCTGCTTCAACTCGCGGTGGTCGTACAGCTTCAACTCGCGGTGGTCGTACAGCTTCAACTCGCGGTGGTCGTACAGCTTCAACTCGCGGTGGTCGTAAAGCTTCAACTCGAGGTGGCAGGGCAACTTCAACTCGTGGTGGCAGGGCAGCTTCAACTCGTGGTGGCAGGGCAGCTTCAACTCGTGGTGGCAGGGCAACTTCAACTCGCGGTGGCAGGGGTGATCATGGAGGTCTAGCATCGATGCGTTCCCAGGAAGCCCAAGTGGATAGACCAAGTCGGACGGCCCGGGCAGCTAGAGTCGAGCGACGTACAAGCCGGGTTACCCGCAGCATGACTGACAATTAACGGTTGACAGCAGGTTGAAGGCCCTGACACGGTTTGTTTTTTATGCAATTTCCCCTCCAATACATAATACATCTAATTTCCGTTTACGTATACAATTATAGAGTTTTTAAAAAACCCTGTTTTGTTAGGATCTTTTTTAGGTCCCATTTGGAGGCTAATTTTTTTTCGGTCCTGTTTTGGTCCTACGGACCAAAAAGACCAGACCTGCATAAGACCTGTTTAAAAATCTTCCGCCACTCGGCCGGCTTGGGCGATTGACGTCGCCAGCATTCGTATCCATGACGAAAACACTTCTTCAACGCTCGGTGTGGATCAAAACGTTGCCGATGATATTGTCGCTAAGTTGACCACTGTTCGGTGGACGGAGCACGCTAGCACTGCTACATGGAGTACTCATGCTACGTGTAACGAGTCTTTTCAACGCCAAACGTAGTTTGAGCTCGGTTGGCTGTGCTACCCTGCGAATTGATAGGATGACGGGACGTGAACTAAACATCATGTGAAACCATTGGCGGGAACCCGGGTTCCCGAAAATGATACCGACCAAATCGCGAATTATTTATTTAATTTTCGGCACCATATTGGTACCGTTGGGGCAAGTTAAACCATCAAACTCGATGAAAGAGTTCCCACTAATCTGTCACCGGTACTGAGTAGACCTGAATAACGTACCTTACCATGTCAAAGTCCACCTTACGTGAGCAGGAGGATAGCAATGTGGCCGGAAAGCCCTCTACCGCTGTACCAGGCAAGAGTCTGGATTTTCATGAGAGACACAGGACGGGAGCAAAGACGAATTCACCTTCCGTTTCTCTACCGAGCTTAAGCTACGTTCAACGTAGGTCATAGAACAACACTCCAATTCATTTGATCATACATGGGTACCGGTAGTTTTGGGGAAACCGGGGTCCCGATGGGTACCCGGGTTCCCGCCAATTGTTTCATGTGGTAAACTTGTGCTTGAGATCAGCGTCTGTATTGAGTCGTATCTACCGTACCCCACAATTTTCCGCAACCAATAAGGTGCAACGCAATGCAATCTTGTGGGGTACCTCCTCAGCTCATTTTCGCGCTAATTTTCCTGAAAAAGGCCAAACCAGAATACAAAGACACTGTCATGGACCCTATCGATACTGTCTGAAGCGTTCTTAAAGACTACAAGTCTATGGAAAATTCACCATGACGACTTGATACTAAGAAACTCTAGTAAAATTAAACGAGATCACTTTGATCTACTACTACTAACTTGAGCCGGATACAAGTTGCCTCGCGTGCTTGTTCACACCACCCGTCGATCGTTAAACGTCTCAGTCTGCCGAGTCACCAGAAACTTGCTTCAGGGCAAAAAGGATTTACTTTGCCAACTACTCACCGATAAATGAAATTATTTAGTTTTTGTCGACTGCCAGTGTTTAACCTTCGTCCCCTCGATGCCGACCACAGCTCACGAAATAAAGGGATCTCAACGAGTTGTTTAGCGGTTGCACCAACGGATCCGTTAAAAAAAGTGATGAGGAATCTCCGTGTATCACACGGCATCTCTTTTACGCATGCCCCTCTCAAGAATGTATAGTTGCCCCGCCGAAGCAAGGTTCTCGTCTTGAAACCAAGGACTGAAGAAGCGCCACAGTACTTAAGTAGTTCTTTGCGACGAGTATCTGTATCAGTAAAGACACGGAATCATTTGCAAGGCTATCGCGAGAGGTCTACAACGTGTCATGTCGGAGATTGTTTGCTCTCAGAAGTTCGCCGACGCTCGGTCCAGCCTCTGGTCTCGTTGCTGCCGATAACTCTGCAGTCCCAAGTCAAAGTAACTAGCATCTATCGGTCAACTTGACCTGCTCTCATATTCACCAGCGAACTGATTTGGCGCGGTTGGACTTCCCCCAATTCTTGCGAGACGACAAATCGAAGCTTTCGGTAGTCAATCCTGCTTCAAGTACGATGAGTCACCAGAACGACCAAATGCTGGCCGCGTTTCCACGCGCGCGTTCGCCCAGCTCTACGGTATAGTCAAGTATACACCTTTGCCAATCCAAGTTGGCAGCAGTGTAAAGCAAAACGGTGTGAAGTAACTTAAGTAACATCCAAAAATCGGAAAATAATTTCTGAAATTAGTATTTAGAGCAATGTGGATTTAGTGCAGAGCAAACTCAAATCACTGGTCAGTAACAGACTATCTCCGCCGGCAACATGCCCCAAGAGCCGAAGCATCGCCGAAGTAGTCTTAAGAAAGCCGGAGTATCGGGTTGCTTCTTCGTGACAGGATCCGAGACTCGCCGAATTTCACTCATGAGGATGTCGAAGCTTGGTGAATTGCGGAGGCTGATGCCGGCGTGCGCCCGGTGTACCCACCGGATTGCTGCAAGTTTGAGTCGGATGGTATCGTATTGATTCCCGGCGCCATTCCATCCGTAACGCCAACAGAATATAGCGAACATGCTGAGCTTGCTGTCTGAATCGTTTGTGTCCCCGCCAAGCCATGGAGACCACGTCATGAATCGTGAGAATTGCACCCACTGCTTCCAGTATCCTTGATATTTGGCAGAGGTAGTGCCAGCGAGGGCATGTTGGCGCAGCACCATTCCCAGAGACGTGAGAGATCGTCGTAGGGCGCCACTACTGGTACCTGCGTCCAGCCAGATGGCAAGTTAGTCCACGTATCGAAGTGTTGATCTGCTCGGGGCCAGGCTCGTGAGCCGGCGTCCGCCATGATGTTGTCGGCTCCGGGGATGTGGGCGGCGGTGCACACGAGCGAGTAGTTGAATTCCGCCAGGGACAGAAGTCGATTGTTCAGCTGCGCGAGGGGTTGTCGGCTTGCTCGGCGTTGAGTCCACGAGACAGCGCTTGTATTGTCGATCCAGAAACGCACTTGTGTCGGTCGATGTGCTGACGAGCGACCCCATGTAGGACCCCAGAGTAGAGCTGCGAGTACTGCACTGTGGAGCTCGCGGACATTAATCGAATTGGCTGATTGGTCCGCTAGAAACAGTTCCTGGTCAGCTTGGGTGAACTGTACTCGGATGAATTGCTTGAGCGCTGGTTCCAACACACAGAGCCCTTGATTGGATGCGTCCATGAAGACGTTTACGGTGGGTTCGTCGAGACGGGCGAATTGTTTGACACGGACACGGTTGCAGCGGCTGCTGTGGTGAAGAATCAATCGAAACCACTTCAGGTCTTCGACTGCCTGGGTGGGGAGCTTGCGGCGCCCTGCTCGGCCCAGTGCGACGCCCACACCTTGCAAGCGCTGGTAAAAGGCGCGCGCCGGAGGACAGCATGTGGAGATGTGACGCAGGCACCATAAGAGGTTAAGCGCAAAGGTTTTGGCAAATCGGACGTGTAAAACAGCTACCTACTAAGATGGGGCTAGGTTATCGGAGCAGATTAGCAGGTCCCTCGTAGGGAATTAGGACCAAGAATTGCTAGTCCGATGGAAGCACTTGCGCAGGTCCTACAAACAGTCGAAAGCCCGAATGTCGCCCATTTTCACGGCATTCGGGATTTGGAGTCTTACGAAGGACTCCTGTCAAGTCTTGTGACAGGACTTTCATACGAGCTGACTCTAATACGGTGTATGTCAAACGCAGAATAAACTTAGGGAAACACGATGCAGTCGATACGTTAAACACTCCAGTCTTCGCCCTTCACCTTCGCGGGTTCCGGTATTGCTTGCTTCCCTAAACAAAGCTTGCTTGGCTTGGACTCCAACCGGAGTCCATTGAACGGAAGACTCCAGGAGACCACTCATCGAACTTGTCCGAGATTTGCATCTCCGATTTAGAGACCGCCAACCTCAGATTAACTGACCTCCAAAGTCCTACGCAGGACTCGGCAAAATGACCGAAAGGCACAATACAGGCACGTGGCGAAAAGCTCCAGCGACGTCACCGAGCATCATAAGTATTCGCGCGAACGGGGGGTCTTGCCGAAGCGAAAAGATTCTCCTGGTGATGTCACCAGGAGGGTTGTACGAGATTTCCGGCAGGTGAGTTCGGTCAGTAAAATCGTTTACAGATTCGCCTTGCGGGAAAGAGTAGTCGTTTATCAGGCGAATATCGGGCGGACTCGTGCCGGCCTTGGCCACCACACCGAGAGGGGAGATGAACACTTCCTTCCATTGCTCCGCTAGCGAGGCTCGCACAACGAGATACCGTCCTTCTTTTTGACCCTTGCGGATATGACGCCATACATTCGGGAGGTGGTCGCTGAGAGAGCCGTGGTTCGGAGGCCGCTGGCTCTTGAGTGTAGGTCGCTGGGGGAGCCACTCAGGCACTACGCCGTGACGGACCACATCGTTCCAGCGGCTCCAGGTTGTCCGCAGGTGCGGCGCTGGGGGTCGTGGGAGTTCGTAGAGATCCTTGTTGGGGCGCGGGTCGTCTGCTGTCTGGCCTCGGACGAGTCGTATGAAATCAGCCAGGTGCATGCGTGATTTTACTGCGAGATCGGAGAGCATGTTCACCATTCCGACGTCAACGCTGTCATCACTGGGCGATTCGGACGACAGGGGTACGGGAATCTTGTACGCCGCTGCCACAGTTGCAAGGTGGTTCGCGATCTCAGCTTGACAATGTACGCGTAGATCCTCCAAAGTCTTCATGTATTTATTGTGGGCAGCAGATAACTGTTGACGAGTGGTCGTGTCCGACACAAAACTCTCAGGTGTTAGTTCGTGCCGTGCTGCCGTGGTCACGGTTGGAGGGTCGGGGCGTGCAAGGCGCGCTGAGACCCGAGGCTGTCACTGGTCGGCAACGTCGGGGGCGAGTCCACCGAAGCGCTGCTCGATGTACTCTTTCACGTTGGCCGGTAGCATTTTGGGGCGGAAGTGCGCGCGTTTAGCTGAGAAGCACTTGCCGGGCACACCGTTGCCTGAGCAATCAGCACGAGAGAGATATTTCATGCACAATTGAAGAGAACCTTGTTTCGGCAGATTGCGCAGCACCACCTTGGGAACCCCGCTCTGCTTCTCGGGGCGGGAGTCACGACCGCTTGCACGTCCGGTGAGGGCGACGGGTGATCTCGCGTCCAGTTGCGCTAGCAGGTCGGCGATTTTTGCCTGTTGTTGTTCGTACAGTAGTTTGGCTAGGAGCGGGTCGTGCAGGGAAAACTCGCTTTTGACGCAGACCGCTGCTCCTATCCCCCCGGAAAGAACCAGTCCTCGAAACTTGCCGAGCTTCATGTTGAGCCATAACAAAATCCGGCGAGTCGTGTCAATGTCGGGCTCGCCACCGTCACCGAATGCTTCAACAAAGACTGCGGCGGCGTCGAGCACGTCCACAGTTGTCGCGTTGTAGAAAGTTCGACCGAATTGACGAAGGTTGCGGAGGGAGTCGATTAGCTCCGAGTAGGACAGGGAACTGGGCGTCGCTGGCAGGCAGTTCTTACGGGAGAAGTCACTCATGTTCACGACCGCTGTCGTGTCATTCAACATCATCTTTGCTGTGTATTGCGCGAAGTGAGCCACCGATAGTCCCCGGACATGGAATCCAAAGTCGTAAGCGCCACGTAGCACCGGAGGGGTTCGGCGAAAGTTGACATCACGAGCCTGTTGAGCATATTCAAGCACACATTGGGCGTCCTTACCTTTGTTGTCCGGATGGGTGATTGCGTCGTGAACCTGCTGCTCGTAGGTTGTCGGTCGGAACGTAGTGGTCGAGCGTCTGCGGGCGTCATCGGTGGCGTCCAGCATAGTGGACGACATGTCGCCCTGACCAGCAGCCAGGCGACTGAACGTGAGGGGCCGGTTTTGAAGTAGTACAGCTTGAAGGTCGTCGTCGTCCACTGCGGTGGGCGGGACCGACTCCTCGATGTCGGACTCGTCGCTTGCAAGCTCGTGCAGTTCTTGTGCGATCTTCTGACGGGTAGCCTGTCGTGTGGCGGGAGGCGATATCGCCCTTCGCTTATTGCGTTGTGCCGGCACCTGGCCGCCGTCTTGGTTGGGCGGCGGCACAAACATAGACATCCCTTACTTTGCTTTCTTCCGGAGGGCGCAGTCGATGACGTGCTCTCGGGGCACCGACACGAGCTCCAGCGTATCTGGTCGAATGGCGTTCACGCATGCGGACGGCTCGTACGGGGTCGAGAGGGAGTACTTCACCTTGGCTGGCACATCGCGGTTCCTGTTGCATGACGCCAGTCTTCCGTCCATGATTTCGACCAGTTCGACTGCGTGGACGACCGCAGCGTTTTTGCCGGCGCTGGGATGGAGTGCGTAGTTGATCCAGTCCACCTTGATGGCATTGGACATCTGCTGGATGGCTACCTTGCAGGTACCGTTGGCGTGTCGAACGTGAAGCCAGCCCTCCGCGCCGACCATGCGATAACCCGTGACGAGGCCAAAGTCCCACTGATCCATGGTGGGTCCGTCGGGCTGGATAAAGGCAATTGGATGGCCGACGTAGGTGCCGGGCCACAGCGCACGCTCCTCATCAGAGACAAGGCGGCGTTTTAGCACCTTGACGCCGATTTCCTCGCCGAGGTCTTCGTCGTCTTCATCGTCGGCGTCAAGGTCAATGGGCGCGACCGTGGCCACTTCTCCATCCAGGTTTATCACGCGCACGTAGCGGAACTCGGTCAGAGCGTTAACGTGGGCGGGACCGACGAACGCGACAGAGCCAACAGCAACCGTAGCCTCGCGCATTCGTCAGCGGGTAGTCGAGAGTGATGAAGTTGGTATTAGCTTCGAGCGAGCGATGAAAATCGAAAGTAAGAAGCCTCTCGGTCGGAACGCTACCTACCTAGTGTAGTCTGCGTACTTCGATTCGTCGGTGGGCGATCGTGCTCCATCAGTCAAGGTCGGATACTTGCCGTCTGGAAACCCTGACATCCATCCTGGATATCTCTCGATGACCCGTCGGAGGTGCATCGTGTCCAATGATCGTGGCTTCGAGGCCGTCTTCGCGCTCATCCTGAGTAAGATCCATGTGCTTATTGACTTCAACTAATGTTGGCTGACCGAACAGTATGACGTCAAATGGAGTTAATTCAATTCGAGGTACACGTACAGTGGAATCCTCATCTACGAGCTCTGCTATGAAGGACTTGGTATCACAACAGGACGTGAAAATGAGCTAGCTATTGCATTCACGTGAAATGTATTGAGATATGAAGCGTGATGGCTCAAAGGTGAGGCTGATTTTTACCGTGTCAGTTACATTTGAAACGGATCGAAAAAATACCCGACTTCCTCGATCAGCTTTTTGAGTTCCCAAACTCTGTGGAGTATTGATGAGATGAGTGACTGTTCACTGCTACGCGTGCGAAGGCGTTTTCACTGCCTGGTCCTCAGGCCCGCGTGGACAGCGTTGCTTGATATTAAACTGCTGGAGTTGCACAATGGCTCCAGTTGAAGTCTTCGCTGCCGTGCTATGGGAAGCGGCGGGGTCTGAGTAAGACGGATGGAGTACAGTAAGCTTCACTGTTTTGTCTTCAATCCGCCTTCCAGTGTTCAAGGCGCGATCCACGGATCCCTGTTCGAGAGCTGTTGACAAGTTGCCCGGGCACCGGCGAAGCCGTATCTTGAGCTAAGGAAGGGTTGTATACTGTTCATCTTCACTTCACGTTGTGTTCCAGCTCATAACTGTGGGATCGACACAATCACTCGTTACAGCAGTCTTTCAGCCCAGTGATTGCCACCTCCAAGTCATCGCTCGCACTTGATCCACGACTCGACATACTACAGCCCCAATTCTTCACGGCCCTGGCATTTCGGTGCAAATCAGGTGCTGAAATCGATAGGCTACCAGATCAGCGCCGAGTTTTTCGGTCCTCGTAAAATCGACAGAAAGTAGGAACTGCCCGTACAGGAACAGGAAGCAGCGCAAATAGTTTTGAGCGTTCTAAGAGCATCCGGAATTCAATTTGGAACCAGCACTCTTGCATCTTACAGGTACATGTACAACCTCACCTGGCTGTATTGGAGGTACTATTGGAAATGGCGTAACAATACTGTTTATACGATTCAATACCTAAAATTTACATGTACCATGAAGTGAAAGTCTCTTGCGGTGGTCGTCAGGCGATTGCCACGATTTCATTATCAAAAGTGTGTGCACAATACTTGATCCCCCTCGTTCCAATGCTGCAAAGGCAGCGCGCTCCCCGTCGGAATTCGCCTTGAGCCGTGTAGTACATGTACATCGATCGGCGAGCTGAGTCAACTGAGAGACGACGGTCCGAACACTTGCGTCGATGGGCTACCGCAGCTTCAAGTGTAGCTTTGAGTCACACCATTTTCACCAGCCAGGCTGCGTTTCCACGCGCGCGTTGACTTTGTGTGGGGCAGCTCCATAGTAAAGCCTCGTGTGTTGTTATCAGCCCCTCGATAGTCACCGTGCCGGACTGTTAGACAACTCCCAAGTACCACGTCGAGCTGAGTCGGAGTGCACCGAGGCCCATGACTCGGTGTTTAGTGCCCGGGAATTTTAATTTCAAGGCCCTTTCCTCCACGGCACTAGCCTCGTCGACTACTGTCGTGCCGTGCGAAGCGGCCCAAGCGGGTCTTCAAGATCACAAGTGTATTCGGCCGAGAAAGGAAGAAGAAGATGAACAACACGAGGTCTCTCCACGATGAAGTCAAAGCTACAAGCACAGCACTTACCAATTCGCCTCCAATCGATTAGTGAACCACCAAACAAACAATGAACCATTCTGCTCGCATCATGATCAACCAGCCCACGGCTGCCTACGGAGGCAACAGCAAGAACACCACGCGCCTCGAAGAAGAACGGGTCGAGTACCGACCGACCTTTGCGTCTCGCGTGGCCAAGTTGATCTTCCGACAGCGTCGATCCGCTGGAGAGCTGCGGGCCAAGTCCTGGCCAGGGCGTGAAAACCCTGTTCCAATCACGGTTCCTGTTGCACGAGTCACCCCGACGAGTGCTGTGCGTCAACCCAGTGCCAGCATCGCCATCCCCAACAGCCTCGGCTCGTCAGCATCGGCCTCTGTGCCACGCACTCGATCTATGCGCATACCCAAGCGACCAAGAATCCACGCCAGCTCCAGTGAAGCCGAGTGGCGACATCGACAAGCTCACTGCGCGAACTGCGAGCGGTTGTTCTTCAAGTCGATGTCGACTCTCGGTCGATTCTGTTCGCTGGACTGCAAGGCCAACTTCGAGTACTTGGACCTCCTCCAGGAGACGGTGGACGTGGAGTTCGACAGCATCAGCAGCGACTCGCTCGGTTGGAGTTTGGAAGGAGACGACGGCAGCTAGTATTTTCGGCAAACTTATATCGTGTCGTGTCATTGCTTCGTCTTCTGTACTGGTCGTTTATTGTGTGATTTAGGATAATAGCAAGAAAATTTTAGTGTAATTGTCGAAAGTAAAAAACGACATCAAATCTGAGGATTTGCATCAAGTTTTAATTTTTTTTACAGTTTTGTGATTGGTCAAAGACGCAGTAGCTTTTTGTTTTGCATGCCTTGGCTTGGGTCCTAAATGACACGCGAAGTTGCATGCAAGAATGGCTGCCGCTAAATGATTTACTGTAGCACGTCAAACAAGACACGTAAGATAATAGTGCGATCGAGATAACCGGTAAGCTGGTCGCGATAGCAACTGAGTTTATTAAACTTGAGGACACATGCGAATACGCTACAGTAGTTTTAATTTTAAAGAAATAATACAAACTGTAGAAAAACTGGTTCTTACAGTACACAAAGCAAAAGCGGCATTCAGTTTTACCTCAGTCTTACCGCCCAAACCCTGCGGGACGGTGCTAATGAGATTAACAACTAACGTTAGATGATTGATTATGGCTGTTCTCTGCTATACGTACGCGTGAGAAGGTGTTTTACTGCCTGATCCCAATTGGGGATCCCAGCGATTGCTTGAAGTTGTCTCACAGCGTTGCTGCATACTACAGTAATATTAAACCGCTGGAGTTGCACAATTGCATATAATTGCACTCGAATTGGAGTCTTCACTGCCGTGCTATGAGAAGCGGCGGAGTCTGAGTAAGACACTGGGATACGATAAAAACAGCGTCATTGTTCACTCTTCAATTCGCCTTTCAGTACTCGGGGAACGATCCCCGGATTCCTGTTCGAGATCTCGCCCGGGTACCGATCGATCAAGCCGTATACTAAGCTGAGAGAAGGGTTGCCTACGGTTCACCTTCGTTTCATATGTGTGTTCCAGCTCACAGCCACCCCGACGAAGTCATCACTCAAATCTGATCCACGACACGACGGACTCCAGCTCCGGCTCTTCACGGCCCTGGTGACTTGGTGCAAATGGGGTTGCTGAATGCGATTTCAGCGCTGAATTCGTGGATCCTCCTCACCGTAAAGTGGACAGAAACTCTAGCGACGCGGCGGTGCGAGGCTGAAGGAAGTAGGTGCTGCTCGTGCAGGGCATTGCTACCCATATACCCATAGTTCAGCTAGGTAAGTGTTGTTTTGGCGTTTTAAGAGTTTCTGAAGTCCAATCTGGAATCAGCACTGCTGCTTTTGTTGCTCTTTCTCAAGAACGCGTTCGTGTCCGCTCGCGGTTGCCGCATCCACAGTTTTTTTCTTCGTGTTGTACTGCCGCTGCTGTACTCTAGTCATTAACTACAGTGAAGTGAAAGCTCTTTCAGTAGTCGTCAGGCGAATGGCACGATTTAGTCGATTCCTAGACGCGGCAAGGCCTCATCAATTACACAGAAGTGTGCACGCAATACACATACAGTACGTGCATTGCCCCCAGTCCCAATGCTACAAAGGTAGCGCGCGCCCGCCGGAATTCGTTTGGAGTCGTGTATGTACTGTATAGACCGGCGACGACAATCGGGTCACTTGTAGTACAAGTTGTAGGATGGTCTACCACAGCTTCATGTGTACTGGGACGCCTTCCAAAAACGGACATAACTCGACATAGAATCTAAATTTGTCTCTAAATATCAAATGCGCAGAGGTCGAAATGTGTGAGAGGTCGCCTGATATATGCGTCAGTTGCTAGAAAAAGTACATCCCTAATGAAATCAAGTCAAATCTAATACCGTTTACTCAGACGTAAAAATCGTCTGAGTAAATATAAGTTTTCTTAAATTTGAATTTGTTGGGTGACTTGTTCGTTTTTGGTAGGCGTCCACTGTCCTTTTGAGTCGCCACCATTTCACAACGAGTCTGCGTTTCCACGCGCGCGTTGCTCTTGGGACAGCTCCATAGTGAAGCCTCGTGTTATTATCAGCCCCTCGATAGTCACTGCTAGACAACTCCCAAGTGCCACGTCGAGCGTGAACCGACCCCATGGCTCGGTGTTTATTAGTGACCGGTACTTTTAATTTCAAGGTCCTTTCCTCCCCAGTATTTTCCTTGTCAACTACAGTACTGTGTACTGTCGTGCCGTGCGATGCGGCCCAAGCGAATTCAGTCGAGGTCGCCATTATGGAGCCAAGGTTTTCACCAGAGCACTTCTCAATTCGCCACCAAACAGACAATGAACACCTCAGCTCGAATCATGATCAGCCAGCCCACGGCTGCCTATGGAGGCAACAACAAGAGCACCACGCGCCTGGATGATGAACCAGTCGGACGTCGACCGAGCTTTGCGGCTCTCGTGGCCAAGCTCATCTTTCGACGCGGCCGATCCTCTGCAGAATTGCGGGCCAAATCCTGGCCAGGACGTGAAGAATCTGTCCCAGTTACTGTGCCTGGGTCTGTAGCCATTCCGACGACCCCTGCTCGGCTGCCAAGTGCCAGCATCGTTATCCCCAACAGCATCAGCTCGTCAACACCGGCCTCCTTGCTACGCACTCGATCTATGCGCATACCCAAGCGACCAAGAATCCACACCAGCTGCAGTGAAGCCGCGTGGCGGCACCGACAAGCTCACTGCGCGAACTGCGAGCGGTTGTTCTCCAAGTCGATGTCGTCTCTCGTGAGCAGCGCTGGTCGATTCTGTTCGTTGGACTGCAAGGCCAACTTTGAGTACGTGAGCGTCCTCCAGGAGGCGATGGACGTGGAATTCGACAGCATCAGCAGCGGGTTGCTCGGTTCGAGCATGGAAGGAGACAACGCCAACTAGAGCCTCTCACCTTGACCTTTCAGCCTTACCAGCGTTCTTTGCGGGTATTGTAGTGGTTCCGTAGTTTAACACGTTAGAACAATAATGAAGACTAGAACATGTAGTGCAGTGTATGTAAAGACTGCAGCAAGAGGAGAACTGTGTCAATCGAATCGTTGCTGTGGACGAAAGTAAACAGCAAACATGACAAACCGAGGCTTTGCTACCAACTTCAACCTTTTACGGCTTGTGATTGGTCCATACGAAATACCGTGAACTTCGAGTTGATGCCTCCGAGTGCCTGCTGCAGGACTCGGTGGGGACAATTGCGCTATGGATTTCTCATTTCGGTGGCTGCGCATGGGTGGAACAGAATACGCGCGTGCCTGCCTGATCCGTGGTAAGGTAAGGGCGCCGCTGCGCGAAGCACAACGGCGCCCGATCACCGGAAGGAGCAAAGCAACCAGACCGGACGCTGCTGTTGCCAACGCGCAGCGAGACAGGGAATGCATTGTAACGACAAAGCGCTCGGATCGACGAACTTCAGCGTTTATTATATATGCGAATGCATGTACATGCATGCAGTGCACGCGAACGAAAGGAGCATCGGTTTGCACCTCGACTAGCGGATCGACAAATGCATCGCGCGTACAGAGCGCTCTGCTTTGCGTCCTGTATACATGCCGTCGATGTAAGAACGCTTATTGCTTCAACGTCCAACAGGCACTGCCGGTCTCCTGGTGACAACTGTACATGGACACGTAGTACAGTAAGATGAAAGCTCTATAGCTACGTAGGTGGCTGAGGGCCATAGTGGCCTATAACAATCCACTATGTCATCGCCCCCAATACTGCTGCGATGTATACAGTAATGTGCGTCAATAAGGAACGTGTAGGAACTAATTTCCTTGTACATATAATAAACAGCTGGGTGGGAGGAGCCCTGTTTCCTGCTAATAGTAATGATTTAGATAAACCATTGATTGGGGTTGACTGGGAAGTAAACCATCTAATACTTGTTTTATACACTAATCCAGTACATGCAACCGGCTTTGTTACACTGTTTGGTCCAATAGCCTCCTTGCTTCTACCCATCAGCGGTTCCTTATTGACGCACATTACTGTATCCAACGTGCTCGGCCTCCAGTGCTGGACCAGCGCGCCAAGCAAGCAAGCACATGCGGAGGGTTCTGTCCGCGGATTAGTCTTGCTACGCCTACAGCAACAGCTGTTTTATTTTGTGCTTGCACCACCGGCAAGGTTGTCCAATTGGATTAGACCGGTATTTCAATGTTAAGGGTTGTAATACAAGCGTTCGTTATTACTCTCGAGTATGTGTACCACTTATTAAGTTTACAGAGGTTTCTGAAAATCCTGACGGAGACCCGATTCGCAAGCTTGAAGTGTCGGCATTCCGCCGTCTCACCCACCACGCCTGACCGGTCAGGCGAGTATTCATCGGGCACCGATGCCGCATAAATGCCGCGCCGCAGTCCAGTGGTCTCGCCGCCTCCGCTTCCGGCCAAAACCTCAGTCCATTCCCGAATTGACCCGCGTCCGCACAAGTCGACCCAAGCCTTCCAAGCTCGCATACCAGCCAGCCATGCACAAGTCCGCGCACGACTTCAACGAGGCCAAGCGCCAGAAAGACATCATCTCCTGGGACGCCTACACCAGCGGCCTCAAGGCCGGCGCCTGGGCCAGTCTGGCTATGGGCGCGGCCGTCTACGGCGCCAACGCGTACCACAGCGGCTTCCGCACGCGCCTCGGTGTGAGCGGCAAGTGGGCGCTCGTGGTCTCGGCCTACCTGGCCGGGTTCGCCATCGTGGCCGAGAATCGACTCCTGGCCGGGGCCCGGAACCCGGACCAGTACATGGCTACACTCGACCCCAACTTCGTCGAGGTCCGCATGATGAAGAGCCAACTGCCGCTGCACAAACGAGCGGCCAACTTCGTGTACGACCACCCGTACCACAGCCTCGTGACGTTGGGGGTTCCGCTGGTGGGCGGCATCTTCGCGCTGCAGGCCACGAACAAGAGCATCAACCGCTCGCAGCAGATCATGCACACGCGCATCTACGGCCAGGCGGCCGTGGTGGCGCTGCTGCTCGGCTCCATGGCCTTCCACGACTACATGGCCAAGCGCGGCCGCTTCGAGGAGGACGAGGAGGACGAGGCCCACGTGCCCAAGATCCAGGAGCTCAAGGCCTAGTGGACCTCCTCACCGGTATTTCTCTCCACTGGTTTAGTTTTTAGTAGTATCCTAGGACGTGGGGCTTGTTACGAGCCCCTCAGCAGAAACCATTGCAAACGACAGGCAACATCACACGGAGGCTGGCAGCTCAGACGTCACGATGAACACGACAGACCGAAGCAAAAGAAATACATGTCCACATTGAAAAAAAAACACACACACACAATACTGAATCTATCGTTTCTGCTCGAGAGCCCAAGTCCATCCGCTCTGCATGTAGCTCACACCGACCAAGCAGAGAAGGCGAACCAACGACAACCATACATCGCGCGGTGAGGAGACAGAGTGTCCAGCGAATATTCTTATGCTTATTTTTTTACTTTTTTCATGTTGGTGACGCAAGACCATGCGCTTGTCTTGCTTTCGGTGAAATGACCATCTCGATAAGATTCTGGTCGCGGAGAGGACTGATAGACGACAAAGCTTTTGGCAGCCACCAGGCCGTGAGTAAAGTAAGTGATGTTCACGGTGTGCAGGCACCATTTGGTTCACGGCATTGGGCATGTGAGGCACGTGAGGCATGTGGCGCAATGATCGATGGGGCCGACACTTGAAGTGTGGCTGTGAGGCTGTTGCGGGGTTAATTGGACCTGTCACGCCCAACACCGAAATGCCCAGTCGCTGTCTTCTTGTCGCGTCGCTGGCCCCCTGCTGTCGCCGCGTTGCGCATGTGCCTGACTTGCAATTGGTCTCTTTCGTGCCCCATCCGGCAGATGATCAGCAGCTTGATCAGCCGTGGCACGGCGTTGATCGGTCGCTGCGTGATCTCCTCTACGGTCAATGGAAAGGCGGCTGGGTGGCACCTCCCTCCCTCTTCATGATACACCGAGGTGGCCGGCCGGCCACCGTCCGATCGACGCAAGTCTCACTTTGCAGCTTGCCATGGCGTCGCCAGCAGCGCCCTACGCCGTAATGCCCGAGATGTCGCCGCCGATCCTCGAGCGATCGATGCTCGAGAGCGGCTACACGCGCGAGAGCGGGCGGACCGTGCCCAATGGCACGTCAGACTATTCGAGCGACAGTCTCCACCGCCGCTGCATTGCGGCCAAGTACGAGGAGTTCATGAACCCGTGCGTGCTGAGCTGGACCGACCTGAGCTACGCGGTGCCCGGCAAGAAGACGGCCAAGAACCCGTACGGCAAGAAGACCATCCTCCACAAGGTGAGCGGCCGCAGCGCTCCGGGCGAGCTCACGGCCATCATGGGCCCGTCCGGCTCGGGCAAGACCACGCTCGTGGACTTGCTGGCCGACCGCCTTAGCACCGGCCAAATGACGGGCACCATCGAGTTGAACGGCTCCGAGCGCGTAACCAAGACGTTCCGGGCCGTGACCAGCTACGTGGCCCAAGAAGACACGCTGCTCGGGTCGTTCACAGTAGTGGAGACCATGAACATGGCGGCCCGCCTCAGTCTGCCCAACAGCGTGGTGATGACGGACATCCACTCGCGAGTGGAGAGCGTCATGGACGCCATGGGTCTCGGCGCGTGCAGGAACACACTGGTGGGCGATATCTTCCGCAAGGGCCTGTCAGGTGGCCAGAAGCGGCGGCTTAGCATTGCCATAGAGCTGCTGTCCAACCCGAGCATCCTCATCCTCGACGAACCTACCAGTGGCCTGGACTCGAGCTCGGCCCACAATGTCATGAAGTACATTCTCAAGCTCTGCGGCGAAGGCAAGAACGTAGTGTGCACGATCCACCAGCCGTCCTCGCTGGTCTACGACATGTTCACGAACGTGGTCCTGTTGTCTGGAGGCGAGACCGTGTACTACGGGTCTCGCACCTACATGATCCCGCACTTCTCGGGCGTCGGCTTCAACTGCCCCAAGTACATGAACCCGGCCGAGTACTTTGTCAACCTCGTGAACACGGACTTCGAAGACCACGTCGACATCACCAAACTCGTCCACGCCTACAAGCAGAGCACGGTCAAGAAGCTGCTCCTGGACCAACTAGCAGCGGACCGAACAACGCTGCAACATTTACCAGACATCGAGCTCCAACCTTCGTCCGCGATGCGGCAGTTCAGCGTGCTCATGTACCGCAACTTGGTGAACAACATCCGCAACCCGGGCATCTACTGGATCAGACTCTTCATGTACTTCTGCCTCAGCTTCATGGTCGGCACCATGTACCTGAGCAGCAACGATGATCTCACCGAGGAAGACCTGATCCCCATGCTGTTCTACGTGCAGGCGTTCCTGGTGTTCATGTCGGTGGCCGTGCTGCCCTTCTTCATCGAGCAGCGCGCCGTGTTCGCCCGTGAGCGCGCCAACAGCTCGCTGAGCGTCGTGAGCTACGTGTGCGCCAACTTTTTGGCCACACTGCCGGGCATCTTCCTCATCGTGGTCATGTCGACGGCGCTGGTGGTGCTGCTGGCGGGGCTCAACGCGTTCGAGTACTTCTTGCTCAACCTGTTCCTGTCGCTCGTGGTGGCCGAGTCCATGATGCACGTGATCGGCGCCGCGGTGCCGCACTACATCATCGGCATCGCGCTGGGCGCGGGCGTGTTCGGCATGTTCATGCTGTGCGAGGGCTTCATGGTGCCGCGCGACTCGATCCCGGACTACTGGATCTGGGGCTACTACCTGGCGTTCCACTCGTACTCGTTCGAGTCGTTCGTGTTCAAGCAGTTCGAGAACGAGACGTCCGATGAGGCGAGGGCCATTCTCAAGAAGTACGGCATGGAGGACGTGGACGTCCCGAAGGACATGCTCTACCTCGTGGGCTACATTGCCGTCTTCCAGCTCATCTTTATGTTCATCCTGTGGAAGTTCCACACTGGTCGTCGCTGAGTTTCTCGTGAGTGAGAGTGAATCAACAAAATAAACTACGCTAATGTATCATTGTACTATGAACAAGTGGATCAATCGTCTTGTCTTGAGATGTCGGCGGAAGGCCGTCCGCACGCGAGGGCGCGCATGTAAAGGTCCCCCCCCCCGGCCACAGCACGCGATCTGCGCCTGACCGTTGCCGCCTCAATGTTCAGCAGCGGAATGGGAGGTCAACATCCTGACCGTTGTCGGCTCCCGCGCAATGCTGCACACGACGGCGTACCCATGAGGCTCGTCAATGTGCGCGCGCTTCAAGCTCGTCGACAGAAAAGGCGAATGACTCCACCTCATGCGCTGCCTGCTGCCGGGTGAGACGGTGAAGACACACACGACCGAGGCCGGCCCGCGTGCTGACCCTCAGTCCCTCGTGGTGGATAGCCCAGTACTGCAGAGCAACCAGCACGACGACCTACCTAAGCCCTCCCCATGCATCCCATCCGATCCCGAGGTCATTTGGGAATTCACCTCGCTGCTGCCAATGGCGTCACCACTCTCCCCTACGAGTTACGCCATTCTTGAAAGCGATCACAGCCAGGAAAGCGGCCACACGGGGGCGGTCGTGGCCACTCCGATCGAGAAGCCTCGAGCTGGCCGGATGATCAACCAAGAGATCGAGGTCAAGTACGAGGCCATTCGGAACCCGTGCGTGCTGAGCTGGAGCGACTTGAGCTACACCGTCAAGGGCAAGAAGGCGCCGGAGCTGCCATGGGGCACCAAGACCATCCTGGACCGAGTCAGTGGCCGCTGCGCGCCCGGCGAGCTCACGGCCATCATGGGCCCGTCGGGTTCGGGTAAGACCACGCTCGTGGACTTGCTGGCCGACCGCATCAGCTCGGGCGACGTGGCCGGCCTGATCGAAGTGAACGGCACGCAGCGAAACACGAAAACTTTCCGGGCCGTGACGAGCTACGTCGCTCAGGAGGACACGCTGCTGGGGTCCTTCATAGTGGTGGAGACCATGAGGATGGCGGCCAAGCTCAATCTGCCCAACACCGTCACGTCGCACGAAATCGAGATCCGCGTCGAGAACGTCATGGACGCCATGGGCCTCGGGACTGCCCGCGACACACTGGTCGGAGACATCTTCCGCAAGGGGCTGTCGGGTGGCCAGAAGCGCCGACTTAGCATCGCCATCGAGCTGCTGTCGAACCCGAGCATTCTCATCTTGGACGAGCCCACGAGCGGCCTGGACTCCAGTGCAGCTCACAACGTCATGAAGTTCATCGTGAAGCTCTGCGAAGAGGGCAAGACCGTCGTGTGCACGATCCACCAGCCGTCGTCGCTGGTCTACGAGATGTTCACGAATGTGATCGTGCTCTCGGCCGGCCAAACGGTGTACTGCGGGCCTCGGGCCACGATGATCCCGTACTTCGCCTCAACAGGCTACGACTGTCCGCAGTACATGAACCCGGCCGAGTACTTCATCAGTTTGGTCAACACAGACTTTGAAGATCATGCTGAAGTGCCCAAGCTCGTCTACGCCTACTCCAAGAGCGACGTGAACAAGCAGATCCAGGACAGAATCAACCGAGACCGATCTACACTCAAACACTTGCCCGATATTCGCAAGCGTCCTCCTTCGGCGCTGCGCCAGTTCGGCGTGCTCATGTACCGCAACACGCTGAACAACATCCGCAACCCGGGCATCTACTGGATCAGACTCTTCATGTACTTCTGCCTCAGCTTCATGGTCGGCACCATGTACCTGAGCAGCAACGATGATCTCACCGAGGAAGACCTGATCCCCATGCTGTTCTACGTGCAGGCGTTCCTGGTGTTCATGTCGGTGGCCGTGCTGCCCTTCTTCATCGAGCAGCGCGCCGTGTTCGCCCGTGAGCGCGCCAACAGCTCGCTGAGCGTCGTGAGCTACGTGTGCGCCAACTTTTTGGCCACACTGCCGGGCATCTTCCTCATCGCGGTCATGTCGACGGCGCTGGTGGTGCTGCTGGCGGGGCTCAACGCGTTCGAGTACTTCTTGCTCAACCTGTTCCTATCGCTCGTGGTGGCCGAGTCCATGATGCACGTGATCGGCGCCGCGGTGCCGCACTACATCATCGGCATCGCGCTGGGCGCGGGCGTGTTCGGCATGTTCATGCTGTGCGAGGGCTTCATGGTGCCGCGCGACTCGATCCCGGACTACTGGATCTGGGGCTACTACCTGGCGTTCCACTCGTACTCGTTCGAGTCGTTCGTGTTCAAGCAGTTCGAGAACGAGACATCGGAGGAGGCCAAGGGGATTCTGACCAAGTACGGCATGGAGAACGTGGACGTATCAAGGAACATGTTGCTGCTGATTGTGTATATTGTGGGTTTCCAGGCCATCTTCGCCTTCATCCTGTGGAAGTTCCACACGGGCCGTCGCTGAATCTGCGAAGCTTCATTAAGTTTTTCGAGAAAATTGAGTTGGTATATAATCTTTTTCGCGTCGACAACTCGTACAGTATGCGGGTGCCTTTGTCAAGGTGACTATCCTATGAGGGAGCCATTTTTTGCGGTGGTGTTAGTTACGGCTTTCGCCACTCAAGGATATTAGCACGGGATTGAGCCTTTCCAAGAAGGGGCTCTCAGTCGAGTGCAAGTGCAAATCGATCGAGTCTGTCGAAGTGACCTCCGTGGCGTTGCGGCTACTACACGTAACGCATTGATTTGACGGCGTGCTAGTGCCCGACCGCCGGGCTGTCGAGCTGCAGGACTCACAGCAACGATTCCTTCAGTTTTATCGATCAATTCATAAATGGTGAATCTGAATTGTATTAACATTTATGCGTACGGCTCTGCATATCTGACCAATCACAAGCCGTAAAAGGTTGAAGTGGTTGCAAATCCTCACGATTTCCGGCATCGTACGTACGACAGCAATTGAATCGGCACATTTCTCTTCTTGCTACATGTGCTAGTTTTTATTAGTGTCCTAACATACCACACAACCACGAAACTAAAGTAAACGTCCAAAATGAACGCGCGGGTGACAGCACGAGAAGCTCTAGCTGTCGTCGTCTCCTTCCAAACTTGAATCAAACGATCCGCAGCTGGTACAATCGAGCCCCGCGTCCATCGTCTCCTGGAGGAGGTCCAAGTACTCGAAGTTGGCCTTGCAGTCCAGCGAACAGAATCGACCGAGAGTCGACATCGACTTGAAGAACAGACGCTCGCAGTTTGCGCAGTGGGTCTGTCGATGTCGCCACTCGGCTTCACTGGAGCTGGCGTGGATTCTTGGTCGCTTGGGTATGCGCATAGATCGAGTGCGTGGCACAGAGGCCGATGCTGACGAGCCGAGGCTGTTGGGGATGGCGATGCTGGCACTGGGTTGACGCACAGCACTCGTCGGGGTGACTCGTGCAACAGGAACCGTGATTGGAACAGGGTCTTCACGCCCTGGCCAGGACTTGGCCCGCAGCTCTCCAGCGGATCGACGCTGTCGGAAGATCAACTTGGCCACGCGAGACGCAAAGGTCGGTCGGTACTCGACCCGTTCTTCTTCGAGGCGCGTGGTGTTCTTGCTGTTGCCTCCGTAGGCAGCCGTGGGCTGGTTGATCATGATGCGAGCAGAATGGTTCATTGTTTGTTTGGTGGTTCACTAATCGATTGGAGGCGAATTGGTAAGTGCTGTGCTTGTAGCTTTGACTTCATCGTGGAGAGACCTCGTGTTGTTCATCTTCTTCTTCCTTTCTCGGCCGAATACACTTGTGATCTTGAAGACCCGCTTGGGCCGCTTCGCACGGCACGACAGTAGTCGACGAGGCTAGTGCCGTGGAGGAAAGGGCCTTGAAATTAAAATTCCCGGGCACGAAACACCGAGTCATGGGCCTCGGTGCACTCCAACTCAGCTCGACGTGGTACTTGGGAGTTGTCTAACAGTCCGGCACGGTGACTATCGAGGGGCTGATAACAACACACGAGGCTTTACTATGGAGCTGCCCCACACAAGATCAACGCGCGCGTGGAAACGCAGCCTGGCTGGTGAAAATGGTGTGACTCAAAGCTACACTTGAAACTGCGGTAGCCCATCGACGCAAGTGTTCGGATCGTCGTCTCTCAGTTGCCGATCGATGTACTACACGACCAAGGGCCTTGAGTCGTGTAGTACAGGCGAATTCCGGCGGGAGCGCGCTGCCTTTGCAGCATTGGGAGGAGGGCAATACCTGTATTGCGCACACACTTCTGATAACGAAACCGTGACAATCGCCTGACGACCACCGAGAGAGTAGATTTAGTTGATACCTACAAACCGTATTGTTACGCCGTCTTTCAAATACTACATGTGCAGCCAGGTTATGTTGTAGAAAGTAAGATGTGGCAATCGCGAGCGGGTATGAGGTATACACTTAGAACGCTCTAAACTGTTTGCATTCCTGATAACTACAGTGCCTAAAGACTGTAGGCTACAGTAATTAGTCTGGCTTCAAAATTAGTCTGGGCCAGACTAATTCGTGTCGACCAAAAATTGACGTCTTCATTATTAGTCTGGCTAAAAATGCTCATAATTAGTCTGTCGTGGTGACCACGATTCTAGTCCACCCCACCTACTTTAAGGCACCGCTTGCTGAAAAACTCCCTTGACAGCAGCCAATTTACTAGATCTCGTACAATATCTGCAATATATAATAGATACCTGGGTATCCAACCCATATATCAGCCTTCTCTAACCATTTGAGAAGCAGCATCTGCGATGATTTAGTGTTTATTTCTTATCAAAGCCACGATAAAATATAGCTACAGTTTAAAATACTAAAACAAATACGTATAAACACATCATTTCACAAAAATAATGGTTTCTTACTTGTACTGGAAAACGAGCATTTTAGATCTTCATAATTAGTCTGTCACTGTTGGGGCCAGACTAATAATTGTGAGCGATGAAAAATCTGGTATTCAGATTTAGTCTGGGCCAGACTAATTACTGTAGGTATTGTACCTGAATTATGGGAACTCTACTTCCTGTAGCCTACCTTCAGTGCGTCACCCAGCTTACTATCGACTCTACAGTGTAGAATCTACAGTATTGTTCTGTTGCATCCCCCGTCCCAGTGTTGGCACGAGCCGCCTCCCATGCCACGACAGCCAAAAGCAACAGTCGCTCTGGCCCCCAGAGCGAAGAAGAGTGCAATGTATCAACGCTGACATCGAGCAACGCACGCGTCGCAACGCTGTCCACGCCGAGCTGATGACTCGAGAAGCACTTGAAGCTGGGTACCGGATTGTCGCCTCGCAAGTATTTGGGCACCATCTGAAGTCTCAGCTGAGCATTGGGACCAGGCATTGAGCACTTTTCGCACCCGTAGGAGAACGATCACTCATCAATGCAAAGTCGGCTCATCTAATCAAGTTCCGAAAGGCGGGGCTATAGCGCGGTTAAGAAGTTGTGCTTGATGGCCTGCTTTATCGACTCACCTACATTGGGAATGTTGGCATACAATTTTGCCAAACGTTCTTACGGCGCCAAGCACCTCTAGGGCAGTCTCTGCGGTTCTCAGAGCGACCCGGGGGTGCTTTGTAGTAATCTCAGATTTGGTCGAACTACATTTATAAACTGGTAATCCTAGATTTGGTCGATCTAAAAAAGGGTACACAAATTTAGTAAGCAATCTGTAAAGTCACAATTTAAGAAATTGGACGTATTTTATAAACACAAATATATTAGATAATCAATATCTAAGTCGTTCGAAAAGACTAAGTGAGTATTTTGATTCAAAGCGTCCTTATTAAGGACGTTCTAAATCAAATACAAATGAAAACGAACAGCACGGACCTTTGAATACCGAGAACTACTTCGAGGTTCCACCTCTCAAGCACAACTACATGTAATGTAGAGTAGAGAACTATTAATCCCGAGCGCAATAGTATCACACGTATTATATTCGCTGACTTCATATATTGGCCTGACTACACTAGCATTAGCCACTTAACGGCGGCCCGTGTGGAACTTCCACAGGATGAAGGCGAAGATGGCCTGGAAAGCCACAACATACACGATCAGCAGCAGCATGTCGCGCGTGACGTCCACGTTCTCCATGCCGTACTTGGTCAGAATCCCCTTGGCCTCCTCCGACGTCTCGTTCTCGAACTGCTTGAACACGAACGACTCGAACGAGTACGAGTGGAACGCCAGGTAGTAGCCCCAGATCCAGTAGTCCGGGATCGAGTCGCGCGGCACCATGAAGCCCTCGCACAGCATGAACATGCCGAACACGCCCGCGCCCAGCGCGATGCCGATGATGTAGTGCGGCACCGCGGCGCCGATCACGTGCATCATGGACTCGGCCACCACGAGCGACAGGAATAGGTTGAGCAAGAAGTACTCGAACGCGTTGAGCCCCGCCAGCAGCACCACCAGCGCCGTCGACATGACCGCGATGAGGAAGATGCCCGGCAGCGTGGCCAAAAAGTTGGCGCACACGTAGCTCACGACGCTCAGCGAGCTGTTGGCGCGCTCGCGGGCGAACACGGCGCGCTGCTCGATGAAGAAGGGCAGCACGGCCACCGACATGAACACCAGGAACGCCTGCACGTAGAACAGCAGCGGCACCAGGTCCGCGTCCGTCAGGTCGTCGTTCGTGCTCAGGTACATGGTGCCGACCATGAAGCTGAGGCAGAAGTACATGAACAGCCGGATCCAGTAGATACCCGGGTTGCGGATGTTGTTGAGCGTGTTGCGGTACATGAGCACGCCGAACTGGCGCAGCGACGACGGCGACGGCTGCTCGATGTCGGGCAGGTGCTGCAGCGTCTTGCGGTCGCCCTCGATTTTGGCGGCCAGCTCCTTGCGGGTCTCGCTCTGCGCGTACGACTGCACCAGCTTGGGCACGTCCGCGTGGTCCTCGAAGTCCGTGTTGACCAAGCTGATGAAGTACTCGGCCGGGTTCATGTACTGCGGACAGTCGTGGCCGGTCGAGGCGAAGTGCGGGATCATCTTGACCCGAGGCCCGCAGTACACCGTTTGGCCGGCCGAGAGCACGATCACATTCGTGAACATGTCGTAGACCAGCGACGACGGCTGGTGGATCGTGCACACGATGGTCTTGCCCTCGGCGCAGAGCTTCACGATGAACTTCATGACGTTGTGCGTGGCGCTCGAGTCCAGGCCACTCGTGGGCTCGTCCAGGATGAGGATGCTCGGGTTCGACAGCAGCTCGACGGCGATGCTAAGACGGCGCTTCTGGCCGCCCGACAGCCCCTTGCGGAAGATGTCGCCCACCAACGTGTGGCGGCACGTGGCCAGACCCATGGCCTCCACCACGTCGTCCACGCGGGCCTCGATCTGCTTGGACGTGACGCTGTTGGGCAGGCTGAGCTTGGCGGCCATGCGCATGGTCTCCAGCACCGTGAAGGACCCGAGCAGCGAGTCCTCCTGGGCCACGTAGCTCGTCACGGCGCGGAACGTCTTGGTCACGCGGGCCTCGCCGTTGAGCTCGATGTCGCCCGTGACGTCTCCGGAGCTGATGCGGTCGGCCAGCAGGTCGACGAGCGTGGTCTTACCGGAGCCGGACGGGCCCATGATGGCCGTGAGCTCACCGGGCGCGCAGCGGCCGCTGACATGGTCCAGGATGGTCTTCTTGCCGTCGGGCGCGTCGGCCGTCTTGCGGCAGGCCACAGAGTAGCTGAGGTTGTTCCAGCTGAGCACGCACGGGTTGGTGAGGTGCTGGTAGGTAGGCTCGGGCTTGCCGCCCGTCTCGAGCGCGTCCAGCGCTGAGTAAGGTGTCGAGTGTGGGGAGGCCATGACGGAAATCGACGGCTTGCGGTCTGGGTCCAGCACGAAGAAGCACAAGCTGTTGGCCGTGCTGCCGGTGGAGGAGCGGAGACGGTCTCGGTCGCACTGCGCGAGTTGGATTGTGATGGCCCGGGGCGGCGCGGCACCGGCTGACAGTCAGTCTGTCAAGCTGTCTTGCTGTCGATGCGGCGCGAATTGCGGAGTGTGCAAATCGATGCCGGGCATCTCGCGGACCCTAAGGCCGGCCCGGCCGATCGCTACGCCTGACTCGCCTTTCCTGTCGACACTGCGGCGCTGCAGGGACCCGGCGGAGAGGTGCATGGCCGCAGTCAGTAACGGTGCCGCTGATGAAAGCGCGCCTTGCACAGACGGGGGCCAGGTGGTCAGGCATGTGGCCGAAGTCAGGCACGCCGGCGGCACCACCACCCACGACGCGGCGAGGCCGCCGTTGAGCGCAGGGTTGGATGCCAGCTCTGCCGGACTTTTGCCAAATGCTGGCACTATTGCAATAATCTAGTCAAATTATGATTACCTTCGACAAATGCTGGCACTCGCTGACAAAATTATCAGAAACACCTTGGAAAAAACTGACAGTTTATGACAGCGTCGCTGCGCTGTCGTTAGGGGCGACATTTCCGGTTCATTCCCGTTCAACACGCTGCACTATCTAGCTCATGGACAAGTTGCTACGAAACGGACAGGGACGCTTTCGAGAAGCGCGGCTGGCGCAGAAAGCGCGTCGCTGGCCCGCCTGCTCCCGTTCAAGCTCCAAGGAAGGTCGGTCGGCCCAATACGAACGCCCCTCGAACTTGCCGCTACTGTCCGCCGACAAATGGCAACATGCGTCCCAGCACGCGGCCAGTGACATCGGGCACTGGTTGGAACGCACCACTGATGAGAGTTCTTCGGAGCTCGTGGCCGTCACACTTTAGGGGTGCCGGGATCGCCACTAAGGCGCCTAGCTATAGGACGAGCGGAATGAGACGATCGTCGACAACGTCGTAGGATGTCATTAGCCAAAGAAGTTAACAGACAACAATGTACCTCAATGCGAAACGAAACGAACTTGCCGCTACTGCAAGAGGACGTTGAAGACGCCGCAAGGGCTACGCAACCATTTATTTGGCTCACAAGAACCGCTGCGATAAACGGTCGGTCGCGGCTCGTGCTGAGGCACGCACGTGAGCCGGACTTACTAGTTCTCGTTATTAGCTTTCGTCTGCTTTCTCTACGGCTTCTCTACTGCTCGTCTATCTTCCTCTGTCCCTCTTGGTCTTGTTATCCTCTATCCTGGTGTCCATTGCATCACGAACTTGTAGCCATGTGCTATCGCTTTAAGGTAATATTTAAAACATTATTGTTGATAAAATTATTAACTTGACGGTATTGCGGTATTTACTAATCGTTTTTGGATAGAATATGATCGTTTCTGGCACATTATTATCAAAACCTGACCATATATCATCGATTTTGGATGGATTATCATCGCTTCCTGATAAAATATTGACTTCATCAAGAAAAATTTACCAGAGCGAAATTTTGAAGTGAACCAAGTTTTATTAAGGAAACTCGAGCAGTCATAAACTAATGCATGGTGCCAAGACTACTCAGACACCAGAGGGAGGCATAATCTCACAGACCACAACAGTGTAATTGTAACCCAAACGTGATTCCTGCGGCAATACCAGCTTTTCCGCGGGGTCCTCTCTCGACATCTTCGTTCATTTTACGCCACAATGTCTACTTTGTAAGTGAAGCGAGTGCGAGCGCTAAGAGTGCATGCGTCTAATAATACCTGCTCAGGCCTGATGCATCCGTGTGCAAATGATAGACTTTTATTAGGTGTTTCTGATAATTTTGTCAGCGAGTGCCAGCTTTTGTCAAAGTGCCAGCATTTGTCGAAGGTAATCATAATTTGACTAGATTATTGTAATAGTGCCAGCATTTGGCAAAAGTCCAGCTCTGCCTGACTTCAGAGCCGACGAGCTATGGACGCACTGGGTCAGGCGCTAAAACCCAATGGTAGCCACGGTTGGCTGGCATCGCTGGCCAACACCGGAACTGCCGCCGTTGCAGAGCGGAGCCCCTCGTAGATGGATCGCCACGTGCCCCAGCAACGCCAGACCACCCCCGAGTCAGACATAAGATAGCTTGGAGATCAGTGATCTCCAGACCACCATGGTCTTCTCGTCGTCGATGGCCGCCACCAATGTAAGCTCGGCGGGCCACACATGCGGCGGGGCCAACTGGTCGATCGGTCACCTCTCCGCGCCACATCCATCAGCTGGTGCGAGCCAGCAGCATGATGTCTTCAGCTTGAAGGCGTCGTGCACCACTAGGTGCTTTCAAATTCAAACCGCCGTGACTCTGATGGCCGTTCACTGTTCACAGTTCGGTCCGCGAGTTCACACATGATATCTCGTTCGAGATCCGAGAAATAAATTTTTGCACGATAGCTACGCTACGCCTGACTCGACAAGATCCTTCGGCTATCCGAGAAGGTCAGGCAGAGCTGCTTGTGGCGGCGGAGGCCTCTATCATTCTGGATACATCTGGCCGATTGTCAGCCAAATCCAAAGCGAACACTATTGAACTCGCTTGTCCGCAGGCAGGCAGTCCTGCAATTGAACAGCACAAACTCGTTTTAAGGTCTAGTGTTCATATTCATGGCGGCCGTCCTGGAGTCACCTCGATCTATGCGAGGGTTATCGTACGCCATGCTGGAATCGCTTGAAAACGGAAGGAAGCCCGAGCCTACCTACCAGCACCTCACCAACCCGTGCGTGCTCAGCTGGAACAACCTCAGCTACTCTGTGGCCTGCCGCAAGACGGCCGACGCGCCCGACGGCAAGAAGACCATCCTGGACCATGTCAGCGGCCGCTGCGCGCCCGGTGAGCTCACGGCCATCATGGGCCCGTCCGGCTCCGGTAAGACCACGCTCGTCGACCTGCTGGCCGACCGCATCAGCTCCGGAGACGTCACGGGCGACATCGAGCTCAACGGCGAGGCCCGCGTGACCAAGACGTTCCGCGCCGTGACGAGCTACGTGGCCCAGGAGGACTCGCTGCTCGGGTCCTTCACGGTGCTGGAGACCATGCGCATGGCCGCCAAGCTCAGCCTGCCCAACAGCGTCACGTCCAAGCAGATCGAGGCCCGCGTGGACGACGTGGTGGAGGCCATGGGTCTGGCCACGTGCCGCCACACGTTGGTGGGCGACATCTTCCGCAAGGGGCTGTCGGGCGGCCAGAAGCGCCGTCTTAGCATCGCCGTCGAGCTGCTGTCGAACCCGAGCATCCTCATCCTGGACGAGCCCACGAGTGGCCTGGACTCGAGCGCCACGCACAACGTCATGAAGTTCATCGTGAAGCTCTGCGCCGAGGGCAAGACCATCGTGTGCACGATCCACCAGCCGTCGTCGCTGGTCTACGACATGTTCACGAATGTGATCGTGCTCTCGGCCGGCCAAACGGTGTACTGCGGGCCTCGGGTCAAGATGATCCCGCACTTCGCCTCGACCGGCCACGACTGTCCGCAGTACATGAACCCGGCCGAGTACTTCATCAGCTTGGTCAACACGGACTTCGAGGACCACGCGGACGTGCCCAAGCTGGTGCAGTCGTACGCGCAGAGCGAGACCCGCAAGGAGCTGGCCGCCAAAATCGAGGGCGACCGCAAGACGCTGCAGCACCTGCCCGACATCGAGCAGCCGTCGCCGTCGTCGCTGCGCCAGTTCGGCGTGCTCATGTACCGCAACACGCTCAACAACATCCGCAACCCGGGTATCTACTGGATCCGGCTGTTCATGTACTTCTGCCTCAGCTTCATGGTCGGCACCATGTACCTGAGCACGAACGACGACCTGACGGACGCGGACCTGGTGCCGCTGCTGTTCTACGTGCAGGCGTTCCTGGTGTTCATGTCGGTGGCCGTGCTGCCCTTCTTCATCGAGCAGCGCGCCGTGTTCGCCCGCGAGCGCGCCAACAGCTCGCTGAGCGTCGTGAGCTACGTGTGCGCCAACTTTTTGGCCACGCTGCCGGGCATCTTCCTCATCGCGGTCATGTCGACGGCGCTGGTGGTGCTGCTGGCGGGGCTCAACGCGTTCGAGTACTTCTTGCTCAACCTATTCCTGTCGCTCGTGGTGGCCGAGTCCATGATGCACGTGATCGGCGCCGCGGTGCCGCACTACATCATCGGCATCGCGCTGGGCGCGGGCGTGTTCGGCATGTTCATGCTGTGCGAGGGCTTCATGGTGCCGCGCGACTCGATCCCGGACTACTGGATCTGGGGCTACTACCTGGCGTTCCACTCGTACTCGTTCGAGTCGTTCGTGTTCAAGCAGTTCGAGAACGAGACGTCGGAGGAGGCCAAGGGGATTCTGACCAAGTACGGCATGGAGAACGTGGACGTCACGCGCGACATGCTGCTGCTGATCGTGTATGTTGTGGCTTTCCAGGCCATCTTCGCCTTCATCCTGTGGAAGTTCCACACAGGCCGACGCTAAGCAACAAGTTGAAGTACCTAAGCTAAATCTCGAGTAAAATATGTATGTATGGTGCTCTACGCTCTTGAAAGTGCTTGATAATTAATACTGCTTGATAGATCTACATCAATTGCCGCGGATCGGCGATTAGTCATAGTTCCGTGGTATGAAGATGAACATCAACCCATTTGTGTTTCTTGGTGTTCTAAGGCCTGACCACTTACAGCGGGTTAACTTTCTGGGTGAAGTTGATGGCCAAGTGCCACGCCTTCTTCACCGCCTCCTTCGTGGCAGAGTCTTCGATGTCGCCGCGGCACACCCAGCCGTGGATCATGTCGGGGAAGTTCACGACGTTGCTCAGCTCAGCGATGTCAGGCTTGGCCTTGAGGATCTGCTCCACGACACCTCCCTCGCTCACGAGGGGAGGGTCGTTGCCCGCCGCGCACAGCAACTGGGGCACCGAGATCGCCTCCGTCATCTTCTGCAGGGCGCCTTCGCCGTTCACGAGCTGCTCGGCCATCCAGCTCGGGTGGAAGGACACATGGCCCTTGATCACGGGCGTCGACAGAGCCGACTGCTTCGCGCCAACGTAGGCGCCCCAGCAGTAGCCGTAGCTGCTGATGGACTGGACGCCGACCTCTTCCTGCAAGTAGGCGATGGCGTTGGCCACGTGGGCGCCCGCAACCTTCTCGAAGCTGTTCTTCTGCAGCCAACCGGGAACATCCTGGCCCTCGAGGGTCTCAAGGTAGTCACCGTCAGTAGCACGACGGCGTAGCCGAGCTTGGCCAGAGCTTCGGCGTCCTGCTTGATGCGGCTGCTCTCCGGGCCGAAGATGTCGGGGATGGCCACCACACCGGCCTTGGCCTGGGCAGGGCCCGCAACGAAGAGCTTGGTGTTCTTGTAGGTCTTGGGCACGATGGCGTTGGCGGCGGTATCCCTGGCGGGCTCCATGACGGCGGGGCAGCAACTCATTTTGGCGGAAGGACTTGGGGCTCGAAGAGGAAGAGTTTCGAAGACAGCAAAATAGGAAATGACCACTGGGAGGCCTGGCCACTGGAGACTTTCGGCCGGCCGGGCTCACAGCATGAAAAACTGAGGTAATCGCCGTGATGACGGGGTTGATTGCGACAGATTGCACGAATCGCTGATGTCGGTCGGAATTGGCCCCGATCTCTGGTACATTTTGGTGTTGTACAGGGATGCGCCCGACTCACATTACCTGCCTCGAGCTTTGCAAGAGATATTTGCAGCCATACATAGGTTGATGAGGAACTGTACAGGTCATCACTGATGACCGCTACATGAGGTTGGGCCACCCCCCAGCAGGACGTAGTCGTGGTTGTCGACGCGATCGTCTTGCTGGAGATACACAAATTGTGTGACGGTATTGGCCCGCCAGGAACCTTGTTGAAGCTGCTTCGGTTCGAAAGTCGAGTGACGTGATCAGCACCGCTGATCTGTACCAGCAAGCGGCCGAGCCTACCGCAGGTGTACCGGAGGCCCCAACTTCCTGCGTGAATGTGGCTACACCCAGGACTGCAGTGAGTACCGCTGGGCCTGCAGGTAGGCGACTGTTGATCCACCTGTATTGACGAAAGGCACGCGTGCACAACATTTCTGCTTGGTTCACTACCACTTGTCTGCTGGCCCGATCTCAATGTTATAATTGCCCAGCAACAAACTAGGACGCAACTGTAGAGCCATCCAGCGGTGCAGTGTTTACTGCTTTGACGTGGCGTGTGAACTTTTAGCTGCTATCAATGCGATGATATAATGACACCACGGAGCTGTTTGGACTGCCATACCGTATCAAGACGGCCAGTAGCTGTGCCGTTGAAACCTCACCCTACTTGCCCGCTGCATACTACTGCAACAAAGAACACGTAAATTCGAGCTGACAGACTTTGCGTGAAGCTTTTATAGGTGACAATGCTCCCAGCACTTGCATCCCTCCAGACTCTTCGATGGGTTAGCCAGGATCGCTGGCTCGAAGCCGCGACGTGGAAGCGGCCTGCCACACTGTCAGTAAAGTTCACTATATCCTTCTTCAGTTAGACTCTCAAGATCCCGCCCCTCGTCGCGGCAATTGAAGTTTGCACCGCCGCAACAAGTTGCCTTTCAAAACGAGCGGCCACGAAGCGCCGGCGCTTATAGATACGCAGACGCACCTCCCATTGGCAAAAACTCTCGTTTTTCGTCCACTCCCCTTTCAGACGCGTTCACCCCCTCCCGAGTATACACAGATCAAGTCAATCTTGCCGCGCCGTCCGTCCCCGCCTCTCCGCCGCAGATTCGAGCTCAGCCACCAAAGCTCACTCTCCGCTCCTCAGCCCCAGACGCAAAGCTAAGCCAGCATGGTGTTCCTCCGCAAGCTCCTGGCCACGTCGGCCAAGGCCGGCCGCGCCGCGGCCACGCGCTCCATGGCCACGTTCGACCGCTCGAAGCCCCACCTGAACGTGGGCACGATCGGCCACGTCGACCACGGCAAGACCACGCTCACGGCTGCCATCACCAAGGTGCTGTCCGAGACGGGCGGCGCCGAGTTCACGAGCTACGCCGACATTGACAAGGCGCCCGAGGAGCGCGCCCGTGGTATCACCATCTCCACGGCCCACGTCGAGTACGAGACGGCCAAGCGCCACTACGCCCACGTCGACTGCCCCGGTCACGCCGACTACGTCAAGAACATGATCACGGGTGCGGCCCAGATGGACGGCGGTATCCTCGTGGTGTCGGCCGGCGACGGCCCCATGCCCCAGACGCGCGAGCACATTCTGCTGGCCCGCCAGGTCGGCGTGCCCGCCCTTGTGGTCTTCATGAACAAGGTGGACCAGGTGGACGACGAGGAGCTGCTGGAGCTGGTGGAGATGGAGATCCGCGAGCTGCTCGAGGCCTACGACTTCCCGGCCGACGACATCCCCGTCGTCAAGGGTTCTGCCCTGGCTGCCGTGGAGGGCCGCGACCACCCCATCGGCCGCGACGCCGTGCTGCAGCTCATGGACGAGGTGGACGCCTACATCCCGGACCCGGTCCGTGACTTCGAGAAGCCCTTCCTGATGCCTGTGGAGGACGTGTTCTCCATCTCCGGCCGTGGTACCGTCGTGTCTGGCCGTGTGGAGCAGGGTGTCATCAACACCGGTGACGAGGTGGAGCTCGTGGGACTGAAGCCCAGCACCAAGACCACGTGCACGGGTGTCGAGATGTTCAAGAAGTCGCTCGACCGCGGCCAGGCCGGTGACAACGTCGGCCTGCTGCTGCGTGGCCTCAAGCGTGACGAGGTGCTGCGTGGCCAGGTGCTGTGCAAGCCCGGCACCATCAACCCGCACACCAAGTTCGAGGCCGAGGTGTACGTGCTCAAGAAGGAGGAGGGCGGCCGCCACACGCCGTTCTTCAGCAACTACCGCCCGCAGTTCTTCTTCCGCACGGCCGACGTCACGGGCAACATCCTGCTCAAGGACGGCACGGAGATGGTCATGCCTGGTGACAACACGGCCATCGACATTGAGCTCATCCACCCCATCGCTCTGGACACGGGTATGAAGTTCAGCATCCGTGAGGGCGGCCGCACCATCGGTGCCGGTGTCATTTCCAAGGTTGATGCTTAGATATTTTCTGCAGAACGGCTGCAGTAGATACCTGGAAGCGAAGCCTGCCGAGCCAAACGTCGAGTAAGATGCGCGGAGAGTGTCGAACTTCGTAACCAGCAATACATACACAAAAGCAAAAACGTCTCTACTATCGTTTGCTTGATCAAGTTTACTGCGCAGGGATGGTGAGGACACTCGTCCAGCAGCACAAAAGAATGGATTGCTGGACACAAAACGTATGAAGCTACGTGTATCATCATTTCGTCCCTTGTTTGCATCTTGTTTACCATAGAAATCAATCTTTGTCTTGTGTGTGTCGCCCTTCGCAGATTGCGTCAAGCCTACTGCGAGAACAAAGAGTCTAGCAGTGGTGGCCTAAGACGCCGCTACCGATGCGGCCATAGCAGCCTTGGCCGAAGCTGCGGCGCTGCTGGTGGCGCGCGACTCCGAGATCGAGCTCTGGTACGTGCGGAAGGCGTTAACAATGTGCGGGAAGCTCGGTCGCAGCTCCGGCTGTCGGTTCCAGCAGGCCTTCATGAGCCTCGAGAAGAACGGCGGGCAGTCCCTCGGGATGTTGGGCCGCAGGTTGCGGTTGAGCACTCCGAGCGCGGCCTGGATCTGACTCATGCCGTCGTACGGACACTCGCCTGTGACGATCTCCCAGATGACGATACCGAACGAGAACACGTCGGCCTTCTCCGTGTACTTCTGGTTGCCCAGCACCTCGGGCGCCATCCACTGCACCGTGCCGCAGTTTCCTGTCATGGTCTGCACGTGGGCCTTGACACGGGCCAGTCCAAAGTCCGACAACTTGATGTTGAAGTTCTTGTCCACCAGCAGATTGGGACTTTTCAGGTCTCGGTGCAGAATCGGTCGCTCAAAGTGGTGCAAGTACGACATGCCCTTGGCCGTGTCGTAGATAAACCTGGAGCGCATCTCCTGGTCGATGGACTTGCGGTTCATGCGCAGCACGCCCCAGAGCGAGCCGCGCTGCAGCAACTCAACGACCAGCGCGCGATGCGGCGGCTCCATGCACGCGCCCAGCAGCCTGCAGATGTTGGGGTGCCGCAGCACGCTCATGATCTCCACCTCGGACTGGAACTCGTTTAGGATGTCGCTGCGCAGGTCCTGGCAGATGAGCAACTTGACGGCCACGCTCTTGCCGCGCCACTTGCCCTCGTGCACCTTTCCGAAGGCGCCCTCGCCGATCATGCGGCCCAGCGTAATCTCGTTGAAGTTGATGTTCTGGCTGTAATTGGTGGGGCGGTGCTTGAGCGCGCTCCTGTCCTTGTCCTTGGCCGCGTCAACAGGCGCGGGCGGCGGCTTGGCCGCGGCTGCAACATCGGGCTCCTTGTGCGCGACCTTAGCGCGGACATCCTTGTCGTCGGCGCTCACGATGGTTGCGTCCGTCTTGGCCGACTCGGGGTCGCTGTTGTCCGTGTCGGTCGTGGCCTTGGTGTCGTGGCCGGCGTTGAACCAGGCCGAGAGGAAGTGCGGGATCTTGGCCTTCTTGGCGCCGTCCAGCTTGAGCTGCTGCACGGGCTCCATGGGGGCGCCGATGAACTCGGTCGAGTTGCGTCGGCCGCGGTGCTTGGCCCGCCCATTGTCGTTGCGCACGGTGGCAACCGAGGCCTCGTCCGTATGTTTGGCCGCCTCTGTGGCGTCGGCCGGCGACTCTTTTGCCTTTTCCTGCTGCTGCTGCTTGGCCCTTTCCGCGCGTTGCTTGGCCTTCTGTTGCCGCCGGAGCTCCTCGCGGAAGGCCGCTTTCTGGTTGATGTCCAGCGTTGCGGCCTCCGAGTCCACCACCGGCGTCTCTAAGGCGGGCGTGGGCGACGGCCGCGGAGGCAGCTTGGGCGCGCGCCGGCCCGCGCCGCCGACGCCGTTGCCCATCTTGATGGGGGACCCCACCGTGCCGAAGAACGTGCTCGTGCGCGTGGGCGCCGCGTCCGGGTCGATGCGCAGCGCGTTGGGCTTCTTGCGGCGCTGGAACGTCAGCTTGCGCTGGTTGCCGCGCACCTTGGCGTTCTCCTTGTTCATGGCGGCGGCGTCTTCGCTTAGGTAGCTGTAGGCTAGTGCTAACCGCGCGCAACACCAACCCGCCGACCTTTGGGGTTGCTGGCGAAGAGGGAAGTGGCCGCGACGGTTGACCGAGAACGCAAGCCACTCGGTAACCCGAGCCGCCCCTCTGGAAGCGAGTCAGACGTACGTCGCCATAGTGAGCCGCAGTGAGCCGCTGAACTCTTGCAGCAGTCTCTGCCGCAGCGACAACCCAGGCTCAAACGACCGAGGGCAAGCGATTCGAGCGGCCAGCTGGAAGCCCCAAGTGTCAAATGCAAGGCGAATTACTCACAGAGTTGAAGAGCCGAGGGTGCAATGGGCAATTGCATCACTCACTGCTCTTGCGGCCGATTGACGGCGGCGGATTTTCGGCTTCCTCTCGCGGCGGCCATCGAGACTTTGACTTTAGCGCCGCCGCGAAGCAGCTTAGCTCAGCTCAGCGCATGTTGACAGCGCGCGCGCGGCTTCAACTCCGTGTGAAAGGACTGTCCAAGTCCGAGCCGGCTGACAGATGGATATGCGATGCCGGCGTCAACTCGCACTGCTCTCGGTCTCTCTCTCTCTCTTGCCAAGAGTCTTGGGTCTTCTGAACGGAGAGAAATTCGTCCACAGCATCTTTGGTGCGTGTTAGCGGATCTCATGGGTTGATGGACGAGCTTTCGCTCTCTTACCGCTGGTTGAAGGTGGCATCCCTGCACTATTCGTCGGCCGACCGCTGCAGTTGCACAAACGGTTGCAACATTGCGAGCTCTCCAGAGAAAGTCTCCGATTGCAGCGCTGCAGGTATCGCACCGCCAACTGCTGCCTCTCGGTGTATTGCGTCGGTGGTCAGCGCTTGACCGTGAGGACGTTTGGAGGACACTGTGGTTGAAGCTGACTGGAGGGAATTTTTTAGTTTTTTTTGCCAGGGGAAGAGTCCAGCAGGAGGCATTCAAAAAGGCAACAATGTGCAAGTTTTGGCGGGAAGCAATTGGCTGCAATTATCCTACTACACGCAACCTCTTCATCCGTGACCGAGATTCCCTCAGTGCGTGGCTTTTTAGAGGCAATCACTCGCGCCGACCGCGGTGTGGCCATGCGCGGCAGCCATCGGCCTGGCCTGGCTGCACCAAGCACTTGAGCCACGTGATACTTTACTTACTTACGTGCTCGACGTGGGGATCACTCCTGCCAGTGTCAACCAAACGCCTCAATCGTAGATGAACCTGCGGTTAAGGCTTGTCATTTTATTTTTTAGAGCCACAGCGACGTCGGACGAGCACTTTGCCACTTTCGAGGCGGCAGAGCGAAGGTTGACTCTCTTTCGAGGTGGCAGCGCTATGCATTTGGACGCCCACGCTTGGTCTTCGCTCTCCGTTTCATCGGATTTGACTCGCTGACTCGCCTCGCCTCTCGTAGCATTTCGTGGCGTCGCCTCGCCCCATAGACCGGGTTCGGACGGAACAAGGCGGAGATGCAGAAGCGAGTCTCTGGGATTTGAGGGGGCACACTGGGTGGCCGCGCCGAGTCTGGCGTTGCATGGCCACGCCCTGGTCGCTCGCTCACTTTTGCAGTTGAGACTTTGGCGCCCATACAGTAATGGACACAGCCAGCGCTCTGGGCGGCATCCCGCGCCTCGAGTTCTCCAAGCAGCGGCGGCAGCAGCTCGAGTCGACGAGCGACGACCTCGTGGAGCGCGCGCTCAACACGTACGATGAGTTCCACGCCAAGAAGCGCGCCAAGTCCACCAAGCACTGGAAGCTCGTGAAGCGGAAGAAGTCGCTCAACATTTACAGGGAGCGCGGCAAACCCAAGAGCGAGAGCCGCGTGTACATTTGCAGCGGCGTCATGCCCGGCTCGGTCGAGGACATGATCAGCGGCGCCTACTGCGACGACACGGAGAACATGCGCATCCTTATGAGTGTGACCACAGACAAGTTCCTGGATGGCCGAGTCCTGCACGTGTTCGAGAAGAACCCGATCACCAGGAGCGTCGTGTTCTCAGGTATTTTGTGGATGGCGCTCAAGACGCCGACGACTGCAACGCTGATCCACGACCGCGACATGCTCTACTACCAGCGGATCGGCCGCATCGTCGATCGTCGAGGCAGGTACTTCGTCTACTGCGTCCTGGACTCGGTCGAGCTCGACGAGCTCCCGGCTAACCAGCAGCACAACGTGGTGCGCGCCTCGCTCTCCATGTGCTATCTCTTCCGACAGGTGCAGGAGGAGTGGGTGGGCTGCTTCGTTATGGGCAACTCCTCCATGGGCGGCACCCTGCCGCGAAGTCTCAGTGAACTCATCACAGCGGAGCGGATGCTGGCTATAGGCAACATGCTGTTCGTGGCCCGCGCAAAGGCGTACTCGGCGCGTATGGCCAACAGCGCCGACCGGATCCCGTCGACCAGCAGCTCGTGTGACGTGTGTATGAAGAAGCCGAACATGCTGAGCGGCTCGCTCAAGCTCTGCATGGGCTGTCGGCGCAACACGTGCAGGAAGTGCCGCGAGTGGTGCACCGTGTTCCGCCTCGAGCTGCGCACGCAGAAGCCCGAGAGGGAGCGCTTCTGCTCGCAGTGCATCTCGGAGGTGACGAGGCCAACCATGTCCAACTTTTACGTCTGCAGTCTCAACGAGTCTACGAGCAACATGCCCGGCGGCTCCAATTCCGTGTCAAACTCCAGCTATTCAGGTTTCCAGCAGGGCAGCAGCAGTCCGTCGTCGTCCCCGCACTCGCACGACTTCTCCGAAGTCGACTCGGACGCGTGGCTCCCGGCTCCTCCAGATCTGCCAGAGAACTTGGACGGCCTCGCCTCGTTCGTCGAGCGAGCAAGCGCCGCCAACGCGAGGGATATGCAGTGGAACCAGGAAGAGCTCGACTACTTCTCGGACATCCTGCGCGAGTCCGGGCGATTCAAGCCAGACTTCAGCAAAAGTGCCGTCGGTAGCGGCCACACCAGCAGCAGCCACTCGAGACGAACGCAGAGCTACACGCAGGGCTTCCACCCGGGCAGCTCCCTGCCCCCACCCAATCATGAGAAACTCGACCGCCGGGTATCTCGGAGCTATGCGTCGGACGATTCGTCCGTGCCGCACCAGAAATTCTTTAGCGTAGATGAGCTAGACTAAATGACATGGTTCCGGCGCCGGAGCCCATTGAAAAGTATCTTAACCAGCAGAGAAATAGAGCAACAACTTTTACACATCACTAGGTACAATGTGCACGGTAGGTAGTGTAGAATTGAATCTTCATTTAAGTACATTCACTAGGTACACACACATATTCGCCCCTCCTCCAGTCTCTCTGCTATAAGCTTACAGGCTGCTGGTGATGACATCTACAACGGCGATGAGGATGTTGAACATCTGCGAGTACATGCCGAGCTTGGAGGCCATGGCCATCTGCGCCGACGTGTTGATGAGCGGTGCCGAGGGCTCCACCTTCTCGTCCATGTCCTTGCTGCCCTTGGAGCGCACCTCGCGCAGCTTCTTGCGGAACCGCTCCTTGACCCAGCCCTGGATCCGCAGCACGACGCTGAACCACTCCTCGAACTCGAGCGTGCGGATCGACTTGAGCACGAAGAAGGTGCGGCGCAGACTCTCCTCCTCGTGCGAGATCATCATGCCCATGAGGAAGATCACGCAGACGTAGCCGGCGTACTGCTGGTAGTAGTCGGGCGACATGCTGCTGGCAGCGATGATGATACCAAGAGCCACAACGAACGTCGTGTACGTCGCGTAGATGAAGCGCACGCGGAATCCGGAGCGGTGGGCGAACAGCACAGCGTTCAGGAAACCCATGTAGTACACGGGCTTGGGCTGGCCCGGCGCGGTGTTGTGCGATTTCTCGTACGCGTCGACGTTGGGACCCGTAGACACGGCCAGCAGCAGAATACCCATGCAGCACACGTGGCACGCAATGACCACAGACGAGAACACCTGCGTGGAGCGCACGTAGCCGCCCTTGTTGATAAGAACGTCGAGGACGCGGTCCTTGGTCGCGTACTTGATCTGCGCCGCCTCGACCACCAGCTTCATGCGGGCCGTGTCCTCCGTCGATCCGGGAGCCTCCGTCGAAACCTCACTCTTGCGGTCCCCAAGCTCCCCATTGGGCGCCTTGACACCGACGGAGACCATCGAGTCCCTCGTGAGCGCGGCGTTCTTGGCGTCTTCCGCCTCCTTTACCCAACGCGCGTAGAACGCCTTGCCCATGAAGTACATGAACAGCGCGGCCGAGAAGTAGAGCGGCACCGTCACGCCGAAGCGCAGCACGAGCGCGTACGTTAGGTCGCTGTCATCGACGAGGCCGTCCTTCTTGACCTTGAGGAACTTGATGTCCTGCAGCAGCAGCACGAGCTGGTTCAGCAGCAGCGTCCAGATGGCGAAGCGGATCGTGCGGAACACGCCCTGGTGCAGCGAGCCCGAGTTAGGGTTTTCGTACGGGAAGGGGTCAATGAGGTACCAGTAGCGGTAGAAGCACTCCTCCACCTCCGGGTGGCGGAACTTGAGCGACCAGCGGTGCATGAGCGTCTTCTTACTGAACTTGTCGGTCTTGATCTCGGCCACGGCGTCGGCGTCCATCGTACCGGAGAAGGGCAACTGCAGACAGAAGTTGCGGCGCCTCAGCAGCTCCTGACGGTACTGCGACACCATACCGCCGATGGCCGTGATGCCGTAGTTAATGGCCTGGTACGAGATATCCGTGTACGAGTCGAAGCTGCTCGGGACCGGCAGGTGGGTGCGCACGCTGGCCATGACGATGCCGTAGCCGAGGAAGATGCTCCAACCGATGCAGCACGACTTGACGAAGCGCATGCGCGTGATGCCGAAGATCGGGATGAGCAGAATCAGCAGCGGGATGACGGGGCCCTTGGCCTTCTCCACGGGCTTCTTGGCGATCATCATGGTGGCCACCACCACGAACACGACGGCCGTGATGTTCTCCAGGTACTTGCGGCCGAGGCTCGTGAACGTGGCCAGGATGCCGATCACCAGGGCCGGCAACATGATGCCGAAGGTCATGATCATGATGGTCGTTTCGTCCGCGTCCGAGCGGCCGTTGGTGGCCGAGTAGTTCCACTTGTTGGAGCGCCACTCGTTCATGTAGAGCGCCAAGAGCCCCACGAAGCCGATGCCGAAGCAGGCCCGCACCCGGTTCACAGACGTCTCCTGGGCGATGGCCAGGTAGTTGGCCTCGTAGAACGTGGGGGCCACGTTCGAGAAGAAGAGCGAGCGGCCCATGTTGGTCTGCTGCTGGATGCGCTGGAACTGCTGCGTGTAGTAGCTCTTGGCCTTGATCTGCTTCATGATGTCTGCGTAAAGGTTAACATGACAGGCAACAAACCAGGTTAGCACTATCGTAAAAAAAGGTTAAGCTAGTGTTAAACGGGATAAGCAAACGCTCGACACCCACCCTTAAAGCCACCCGTGTAATTAGGCGGCGCATTCGCGCGCAGGATCACCTCGTTGGCGTCCTCGTCGGTGTAGGGCTTGCTGCTGTGCGAGTGCACGCGGCTGCGGGCGTGGCTCTGCCTTTGGCTCATGCTGGCGCTCTGCCTGCTGCGGGACATGCGGCTGTGGTTCGACTGGCGCGGGCCGGCCTTGCTCTTGGGGGTATCGTTCTTCAACTCGACAAATGAACTGGTGCGCTCTTCCATGATGTAGGTGCGGTCCTGCTCTGCGGTGGTTGCCATTCACAGGCGCACTGAGCTCCAAACCTCTAACCTGCAACACCCACGCACGACGCGACGACGCGGTAAGCCCACTGGAGGAGGAGAGTTTAACTCATGGAATGCAACACTTCTTTCTTGTGGCCACGTACTCGGTGCTCCGTTCCTTGAGAAATCGGGAACTGGAGCTGCAGGCAAACGCAAAACGCGATGCAAATGTGCGGGCAGGCGCCGAGAGGACGTTACCCTAAATCGCGCTCGAAGGCAGGACTGGCACCAAGCGCGCACGCACTGACCGGCTGTCGACAGGTTCGACTGGCCCTAACCTGCAACACGCCTGCAGGATGGACGCCGCAAAACCAAAAATGACGGCGGCAGCGAGCTGAGAGCTGAGAGCTGAGTTGCTCACCCTTCGCAGCATCGAGGCGGGAAGTCATTGTTCACCCATGGCGCAAGGCGGGCGGGAACTGGAGCCAGATACGCATGACCCCTCCTTTCTGTAGCCATTGCATGCTTCCAGCGGTCGTCCGGTTGAAAGCGGACACCTTGCAGCTTCTAGAAGTTGCGGGGATTTGACTCCCTTGCACCAAAGCCCCAGCAGCGCAGGTGTGCGCGTGAATCAGCCCGCAGCCGATTATGGACTTGGGCGCTGCGACCTGCTCGCCGTCCGCAATCGAGTGCACGGCCAACTAAATGCCGGCAAGCTGCAGGTGACCGCTGCCTCTGCGCGAACGGATGTCGGCAAAAAAGCGGAAACGATTAAGCAGCAGCTGACTTCAGCATTGACACGCCAAACGTCCGGTTCGCCATACTCAAACCAAGCCAGACCTGATGTATCACTTTGCACATGATACATGTAGATCCTGCTAAGATCGTGGTTACCACTGGTAACTTTGCCCCGATGGCAGGTTGCCAACACGCTCACGTCGATGGTCATCGCCCACCCGACGTCTGCTTTAGGTGCAGCCTTCACTAACATATCACAAACCTCTACTAAGTACACGTGTACCCAAACGACAACATCAACTCACTCTATCACCATTGAAACTACAGTACCACACCACCACCACCACCACCACCATTCCACTTCAACGCAGCTCAGTCAAGCTCATCGATGCACACGGTCTTCGGCTTCGGGTGCACGCGCGACGACGACAGCTCCGACTCGGGCTCCACCGGCCCGGGCACGCGGATCCGCGCGTACTCCTGCCGGTCCTCGTCGAACACCACCGTCCACTCGCCGCTGCACTCGGTCCACGGACCGGACTGCACGGCCGCCTGCTCACAAAAGTACCCGGGCTCCTCCGCGTACAAATGCTCGGCCGTGGGGCTCCCCGAGTAGTCGTAACGTTCGCCGTGCGCTTCCTCCAGCGGCGACTGATGCAGCCCGTTGGACGTGGCCGAGCTGCTCGAGTTGTCCCCGCTGTAGTGCCTCCGCCGCGACGACGCCTGGCTGGACGGGGTCTGCTGGGCCGAGCCGCTGCGATGCCGCCGCTCGCGACGCCGGGACTTGCTGCACAAGCTCTCGAGGAGCTGCGCGATCTCCAGCAGCTCCTCCTCGTTCCACGTGATGCCCTCCTCCTCCATGGCGATGCTGTCGTGGCACCGCCGCGTGAACTCGGCCAGCTTGTCCAGCCGCATGGACCGGTCGAAGCCCGACTTGTTGGCCCCCGACCACTCCGACTTGTGCTTACCATGCCGGCCACTGTCGGTCTCGCCTGAACGGGACGACCCCAGGCCGGAGCGGCACAGCACGTCGTGCACCTCCTCCAGCCCTGCGCTGCTCTTGGCCCCTCCGGGCCGCGTCACCTTGTCCACGCACAACCGGCAGAAATACTCCGTCGCAGGCTTGGCCGACCGCAACTGCAGCCGGAAGACGTAGCGGCGCTGCCGACACTTCCGACACACCTTTTGCCGACACCCCATGCACTGCTTGTGTGCGAACCCGAGCATTTTCGGCGGCGGCGACAGACACACGGTGCAGTGCGGCGCTCCGCCCAGCTCGGATATCCTGTCGCTACTAGCCGCCATCAACGCGGAGAAATGCTTGGCCCTGGCGCAGCGCAAGAAGTTGCCGGCACTCAGCACCCTCTCGGCTGCAATGAAGCTCGAGATACTCTGCGGGATGATCGTGGACAGGTTCATATCCCCCAGCGTGAACACGCCCAGCCAGTCGGGACTCAGCTGGCGGTACAGATAACACCACGAAACGTCCACGCGCTGCACGCCGCGCTCGCGGTTGGCCGGCCGCTCCGGCAGGTCGATGGACTGCAGCACGTGGTAGGCGAAGTACTGGCCGTCGCGGTCCACGATGCGGCCCATGCGCTCGTAAGTGAGGAAGTCCTTGTCGCCCAGCAGGCCGCTCGTGCCCGCGAAGCCGCGCATGACGAACCACTTGATGCCTGCGAACACGATGGGCGCGCGCAGGTCGCGCGCCTCGAACACGCGCAGCACGGCACCGTCCACGAAGTTGTCGCTCAGCAGGCTCTTGCAGATGCGCAGGCTCTCGGTCGAGTCGCAGTACACGCCGTTGAGCGCGTCGTCCAGCGTGCCGGGCACGATGCCGCTGCCCAGCAGCACGCGCGGGCCGTCCGAGGCGTCCGTCCGCGGCCGGTAGACGTTCATGGCGTTGCGGCGCCGCACGCGCTGCCACGCGCCGAGGCCGCGCGACGCGTGGAAGTTGTGGTGCGACGCCAGCGCGCGGTCGATGAGGTCGTCGCACTGGCGGTCGAGCTGCGCGCGGCGCTCGGCGCTGAACTGGACGGCGGGCACGCTCGACGCCATGTCGTCTCGGAATATGGCAAAGTGGCGTCGTCCTTGTGTCGGTCTGACACGCTGGTGATGGGGGCCTCTGATGGAGTGGGTTCGGTGGACGGATTGACTCGGAAAATGTATGCGAGGGATGTTGCCAAGCGCCAGCTGGTTCTGGCGCGATCGCCACAATTCAGACGCAGTCGGATTTGGGAGGAAGACCAAGCAGCGTTGTGAATCACACCTTGCCATCACAAGTTGCCACAAGTTGTGAAAACTTGTGATGGGCGATGTACATGTAAGCATGAGCTATTCCGGTAACGTGAAGTGCCGGGGACCAACATGGGCTTTGAACTTGCCGCCGTGCTGAACCCCGGGGCTTTAGATGTACGGAGTGTTTGGCGATACGGGAACCTGCATCAGCTCGGGCATGGAGCACGGAATGCAATGGCGTGGATAGTACAGACTGGGACGAGTCAGTGCTGCCCCGGAATGTGGACCGCCAGTACCCACTTGGACTCCAAAAAGACTCCCGTTTGCATGAATCAATAAATAGCGCTGTACACACAGATCAGAAGCACGTTGTAGCTCGACTGGAAATGCTACGTGCCACTCATGGCCTATGCAGGATTATTTGTCCAAATTCCGCGATGCAATCCAAACGCTCTCTACCCGCGCATACATCAAGCGAAGAATTCTGCTTCAACTCGAAGCCCATGCCACGAAGAATTTGCAGCGTTTCTAGGCGAAACCATCGAAGAAATAGCGGCACACCGCCAAGCCCGAGCTAAACACAGCGCTATGGAAGTCTCACTAAACGGCGGTCACAACGCTGTCGGACAAAGGGGACAAGTTACCGTGATTCTGCAGTTTTACAGTCGTTTCTGCATATTACATGTATTAATACCTAGTCCAAATGAGACGGTTTCAAACCATTTAGAGTTTTCGAGATAATCGCAACCCAACAGACAACGCATACAACACCCTTCTTAGGTTAGACCGACAACAAGAAACTTTACGCTGCTAATAATGCCAAGTACTAAGATTGGGAGGGGTACTGTACTAAAGTTTTAGTGGAGAGTGGGTTACTATTAGAGAGTGGGGTACTCTTGTAAGTCCCCACCAAATGTAATCACAAATGAGAGGTGGGGTACTAATTGAGGGTGGGGCACAATTTAGAGGATACTATTTTAATAGAATATATTTAAAAATATGGAACTGGCGTGATTATTTGTATATTAATATAACACAGAGCATCAGAAAAAACAACAAAGTGTGATGATAATTTGATTTAATATTATATATTAATTTAAGTTTTCATCGAAATATTATTTTAACCGTGGTTAGGAATTGCTATTTTGTAGCAGCATCTAACTTGCACTTTGAATTTTTTTCAGAAACACAAACTAAATAGACTGGTACTTTTGAAAAAATGACAAATACAGTCGAATCATAACCCCAACAAGATCTTTTAAGGATAAAACAAGGATCAAATTTGAGGCAACCCCCTTGATTTCGTCTTTACACGTAAGAAGCTATGACAGGTATGGATAGAAAAGGTCTGTATTCGGTCTACATGAGGGCTGGACCTGTTTGCGCTAGAGTTGTGATACTTTTGCGCAGCAGCTCGACCAAAAGGTCACTCGGACCGTATCGCTTTTTCGAGTTTATCCTTACGTTAAGGACAATAGCTTGGCCAATAGTAGAAACAAGTGAAACCGTCGGCGACTCTTCGCGTCCAACGCGAGGCCCTCTGTGATCGTACATAAGTGTGTGCATACAAATGCTAGGATGATTTTTATCCTTAACCGGCCAGTTAAAATCAAAATCACCCTAAAATTGAGACCGCCGGATTTGTTTCTGTCCTTATTTTAAGGATAAAATTTGTTGGGGGATAAATGCTTGAAAAATAAGGCTAACCTCAATGCAACTGGGAAAATAGTATACTGTATTTAATAGAATATGCTGTAGGATATAACGGTATTCCAAATGAATAGTGTACCGTATACGATTTGGCTTTATCTATTAGCTGAAGCAAAAGAAGAAAGGCTTGTAGCATAATATTTGTGTCTAAAAAGGCTAGTCCAACAAGCAACACCTTTACGTGGTATCAGTAGTTGCAAGTTGATACAGCGAATGCGTCCAAATGAAATCTATGTACTCGAAAGTCCGAGCAGGGACATCACTCAATACTGGAAGGCCCACGAAATGTACTGAAAAAAAAAGATCGAAAATAATGTCTTTAAAAAGACAACAGTACTTGGGGCGTTTGAAAAGAGTTTGTTGGTCGTGTTTGTTTTCGAAATGAGGCTCATTGTCGCCACCTAGCTGGCAGCTAACAACTATTAAAGACTTGTTCCCCCAGATGACAAACTTCGTCATCTAAGGAGTGGGCGTATCGACTCGCTTTTCTCAGCGTCTGCTTTAAAAAGAGCCCTTTCCACCGCTACAATTTTTTTTGAATATGTACAGCATTCGGAAAACTAATCTATTTAGCATTCTCCGTTAGAAAATTCTCCATTAGGTTACATCATTTATTCGATGCGTTACCCCCAGACATATCACTTTGTGCCTACTTGGGTCTTGTTCATGATGACGATGCATGAGCATGGCGTCTTCCCTACATACAAAACCTGGTGTTTAGTTACCCCAAATTCTAAAGAAGTATACTTACAGTTACTAATAGTTCTTGGAGATAAGTAGCGTTCTACTATTACGTTTGAACCAACCAAGCCAAGTAGGTTCCACAATGAAAGAGCCACGGGTTCACTGGGACACCACACGGTCATATGTCGTGTAGGAACACGCACTAAATTATATAATAGCACACTTTCCCCACCAACAACACCCACCAAGTCCCGATGACTCAATGGGCTTGGTAGGGTTAGAACCTGAAGGCCCAGGAACTTTCCCTAGCACCGGGTTGATGTTTCCTCTGTGCACCGTGTTTCCGCTTAGTCAACTGACGGAAACCCAGCGTCACCAGCCACGAGCAAAGGCTGACACGCTCTCACACACAATATAACCTCGCAGGCCCTCAGGAAGGAAGGGTCCCAGCCAGTCACGGCTTGATACGAGGGTGCCGGAGCTATACTCCGACGGGAAGGATAAATGGAGTGCGCTCTCGCTCCTCCACTACACGGCGATGACTCGCCCTTCGTATACACGGCCACTTCTTCACTACTCTTGGCCTGACCACGGGTAAACGCACGCTACAATACTAGCAGGCGCGTCCATCGACAGTCATAATCCTACCAACAGGTTTATCCAATTGCTACGGGAACTCACCGATAGCCCGGACGTCTTCCTTGAGTGGTTGGGAGGAAAAGCTGTTCTGTTCTTGTCGCCCAAAGGGCTTATCTGTTCTATATTCTCTTTCCTATCGTTCAATACAAATATCTAGTATAAACGCGTCCGTTTTGGATCTTCCCAAGTAACCACCGACCCTTCAGAGCCTTCTCGACGCCCCAAGAGGCCTCTCGATGACTCTATTGGGCGATGAAGACTTGGAGCAGTCGCCGGGGCTCGAACGGTCGTCTTAAGTGCGGATCTCGGGTCAAAGTTCGCTGTAAGTTCGGATCGTACTTGAAGTCCTGGGTCTCGAACTTGGGTGTCGACGAGACTTCGGCACCGGTCCAGAATGGCCAATCAGCATCCGCCGAACATTGCTGAACATGTCCCGACGACTCGGGTCGCCACTGAAGCTTGGTCGTCAGCTCGATTCTCGTTTACCGCCAAATCACTACACCACAGCTGCCCCCACCACTATGTGAACCACATGATGGCGAGCGTCGTGGTGCGTTCTGCTTCTGCTTCCTTTCGCTGTTAACGACGTCTGGTGTTGTTTGCCCCGGTTGCGTGCTTGGTAGGCGTCTGCGTTGTCGTAATGTCGCGCCGGTGGCTCGCTGCTGTAGGCTTACCTGGTCCATAACTCGGGTTCGCACCGAGCCGCCGGGGCCGGGTTGGCGACCGCCGCATAGTGTCTTCGACCTCGTCCGGTATAGTGCCGACATATTGTCCGCCTTCGCCGCCGTTCGACGACCTTTGTTGAGTTGAGCAGCGGTGGCATCATCGCTTTCGTCAGACTCTGCTTCGTAGACAACGGCACGACACTCCATGACCGCTCGGCTTGATTCTGTACAACCACCCGGTTCTCGGGAACCATACGATGATCAGCATCATGATGCGGCCGTAGACTGCGGTAGCTCCTTGCGCATAGGCTTCAGCAAGTTCCTGCGGCCGGTCCGGTCCTCAGAAAAACTTCTTAGCCACCATCTTGTCGTAGCGCGTCTGACCCAGCGTAGATCCTGCTTCAGGCGCTTCGAGTCATCGGCAGTTGTCAGCGCACCTCCGTCCGAGCTCCAAGCACACCAAGTCTTCGCCAGCACTGCCCTTGAGTTGTTGGGGGAAGTTGTAGTTCGTTCCAATCGGGATTCTCCATTCGTATCATTCGCGTTCAATCTCCATGTAGCATGCAAAGCTGCAGTAGCCATTTTCGTCTGCACTCCTGGGCTGCATTGCCCCAGGCGCAGTTCACCGTGAGATTGAGTTGTCGCGGACGGGGGCTAGGCGTTGCGCACGACCACGACACTCTTCCAGCAAAGTCCACGTGCAGCATTGGTGCTTGTAGACCGCAGAGGTTGGTACGCAGAGACCTCGATTCCATCAGCCTCTTTGACCCGCTCCATGTACGGCCAGATACGACTGACCCAGTCGACGCGAGATCTCGGTGTGCTGTTGGTCTGTCCGTTCTCTGGATAACCTGCACTATCTACACAAAACTCGCATTCACCAGTCGTCGGCAGTGGTTCCATTGTCTTGTCGGTCCGGATCGGTGGCTTCGTCTCGAGCTTGGTGTGGTGTGGTAATTCCACTAAAATCCTCCTCTACCAAAAGTAATTGAGACACCAACAACACGCTAACCCGCAAAGGTAAGCGCTTATTGGATCAAAACCTGAAGACCAGGAACGATCCCTTACACCGGGTCGGTTGCAAGCGCCTCTGTGCACCTTAGGTTGTCTTCGGTCAACCCAAAAACCTGTACCACTAGCCACGAGCTAAGGCTAGGATACTATGTAGCGCTTTCGCGCAACCCCACTGCAGTCCCTCAGAAAGGAAGGGTACCGGCATGTTAGGCCTTATACAGGGGGACCAAGATAAAACCTCGGTAGGTAGACTAATACACTCAGGGATACTCTAATCCCACAAATATATACCGAACGATACTCTAATACCGTTCCTGCCTCTCCGGCCACGCCAACTCTTGGCGCTGCCAAGGAAACTCTCGGTCAATGCACGATAAGCTCCCCGACAGGCATCCACACGCAGCCGAGCGTGTCCAGGCACTACAATAAGCTAGCTACACTTACCGAAGTCGGACTTGACCCTTGTTGGCTTTGGGGGAAGAGTGTCTTTTTATTACTGAGTTTTCTGAGGCCCTGGGGGCCTCGTTCTGGCCATCCTATGATGAGTCCTATGTCCCTATACAAATATCTAGTGTGAACGATCGCAATAAGGCGATTCCGGACACATCAAATGACGACCGCGGCTACACTAATAAGTGCGGCCGAAGTACGTAACTAAATGCATCTGTACCTAAAAGTGGGTACCATGAAGCCTCGTTCGGGGTTCTATTAGGACCCGACGAGGCTTCGGCCACTGCCTGTCACTCTACCGAGGATAATGTCATCATCCAATCAGAAGCAGCCATCTCCGTCTCTCGCTTGACCTCGCCTTGATCGCCCCTTGATTGAACTTGATTGTCGGGCTGGCGGGTCAACAGCGTTGGAAACTGCCACTTTCCAATACCACAACTGCCCCCGCCTCGACGCGAGCCTCCCACGGTGGTGAGCGTCTAGGCGTCCTCAGTTCTTCGACTCCATGGCTCCTCCGTCGCGTGCATTCGCCGACGCGGCTGCCGCTGCTCTTCGGGCTCTCCAGTGCTCCGGACTGGTACGTTCGTCGCTCCCGCTGCCCCTCACTGTCATTCGGATCCTCGTTGTTGACTCCATCTCTTTCTTGATCATCTCAGGGAGCTGTTGATGTCGCCACCGACACTTCGGGTCGTCGTCCGGCGCGCCAGGCTCGTTCGGCGGGTGCCCCCGCCCCTATCGCCGCTGGTGCTGTGCCCCCAGCCCCGGCCGCGCCTGCAGGTGACCCTACGCTCATTCCTGCCGCCTCCGGGACCTCGGTCGACCCTCCACCGGCTCCTCCAAGTAGTCCTGAGTCTGCTGCTGGGGCGACCGAGACTCCCTCGCTGGCAGTTCCCAGTGAAGAGGCTCCCGACTCGCCGCCGACACCGCCGCCAAGCGCCAGCGCTCCACCGTCGCCAACTCCCGCGCCTTCGGTCACGTTGGCAACTCGCGGGTCGTCGGTGGGGGACGAGGCAGCTGTAGGGGGTCGCGCCGGAACTGGTGCTGGCCCGGCCGAGGTTCCTCCGACAGCGGTCGTCTTGGGCGAGCAGCAGATGCTGGAACTCGCTCGTCTCGTCGTGGGTGTTGCCCGCCAGCTCGAGTCAACGCTGCTCTCGACCACAGCCTGCAAGCTGCTACTAACGTCGGTGAGGTGCTGGCTGCCGCCGTTGCTCCTCCGCGTCTCCCTCTTGCGGAGGCTGATGAACTGGTGGCCCTCCGCCGCGAGAACGACCGGCTGCAGGCAGAGCTCTCCGACGCCAAAGATAAACTCGCTGAAGAGATGAACCTGCGGACCAAGTCGGACTACTTCCTCGTCTCGGCCAACTCCGAGTGCGACCAAGGTCTGGACCTCGTCCAGGACATGCGCGTCCAGCTCAGCAACGCCAGCGCTCTGTTGATGCAAGCGAACGCGACCATCGCTCACCACGCTGACGTCACTCAGTCGTTGGAGAAGCGGACGCTCGTTGCTGTGGCCGATTCGGCCGCTGCTGTACGTCGGAACACCCAGCTCCACGAGCGTATAAGTGCAAGCCTCGTTACCTACAACACTCAGTTGGAGAGGCTTCGGAAGCAGTTGGCCGACCGCGACCGAGCAAACGTCATCCCCGCACGCATTCAAGCGTTGACGGACGAGAACAACAGCTTGCGGCGAGCGAATTCTATCCTTCGTCGGCACTCGGCAGCACACGGACTCGACGTCGACACCTTGGTCCTGGCCTCAGCCGGCATCTCCGCCGCAGAGATTGATTGGAATCTTCTCGGGCTGTCCCCACCGACGGTCACTGTCGAGGGTCCACGCCATGACGAATCCTCGTCAGAGGAGGGAGAGGAGTCCAAGACGACCGACGTGCCGATGGCTGAGTCCACCGAGGCTACGTCCGCTCCCGCTGCTTCGGTGGGCGCTTCTGCTGGTTCCCCGGTCTCCACTGAGTCGTCATCGCGCAAGCGGGGTCGGCAAACCGAGTCTGCTTCCGTCGGGAATACGGCATCCCAGCCTCCTCCTCACAAACGCTTCGGCAGACCGTGAGTCGACCTGAGGGCCAGGGCTGCAGCGGCCGCCGCGCCATCTAGTCCTCGTTCGGCATCAGGAGAGATTTCCCCGCATCCTCGGTCGATGGCGCGTCCAACGACGGCTCGCTCAAGCTGGTTGGAGTCTCAGCCTCTCCCGTACGAACACTCAGACGTCCCCTTGTATCCTCGGCTGGCCCGTCGCGCCTCGCCTCCCTCGCCAGCCCCAGCCCAGCAGCAGGAATCGTCTGACGTGGAGTTTGGAGGGGGTATGAGTCCTAGCGACACTTCACAAGATGATCTTGAGCCCGGCGAGATTCCGGGGGTGTCGGCCAGCGCTCAAGGTGTTCAAGGTTCTGCTACCGAGCCTTCCGGTACTGTCATCGAGGTTCCATCCGAGGTTCCACCTTCGGCGGCGACTTCCATTCCTTCGCCAGTCTCGTCTGGTACAGCCGGCGTCGGCCGTGCCCCTCGAGAATCGGCTGCTGGGGTCACCGAGGGCTCTGGCGGTCCGCCAGACCGTTCACCTAGCGGTGAGTCGCCTCATGAGTCCGAGACTTCCGAGGACCGCGCAGCGTTGTTCCTGGAGATGTTCGGCCCCGACGAAAGAGAGGAAACCTCGGTGGCGCAACCTGTCGCTCCTTTGGAGGCTCCTTCTCCTCTGGCTGCCGCGACCGGGGTTCCTGTAGCTTCACAAGCGGCCACCGTGCCACTCCCGAGTCGACTCCACACTCGGTCGGCCTCTGTTCACGCTCGGGCGATGGTAACAGCAACGGTGACAGCTTCATCGAGGGCTGGACCTGCGTCGATTGCCCCAGCAGTGGTTGACGCTTCCGACGTAGCTCCTGGATCGCGTAAGCTCAGTGGTCTTGCTACCCTGTTCTTGGAGCCGGGTTTCACGGCACCCGGAGCGTCGGAATGCTGGCATCTCATCCAAAACGCCAGTGTCCCCCTCGTCTTCGAGGACGACTTGGTCGCCCCCAGTTCAGTGGATGGAATCGTGGAGTTTGGCTTGTGGACGGATCCTGCTCACCCCTTCCAAGTGTTGCGCCAGCTTTTCCCAGACGAGCCTTGTTTGATCGATACGACGGGTTTTCCATCCTCGGTGGCTATATCCCGTCGTGCAACTGGTCGGGCTCTTCTCGTTCGCCTATGGCGGCAGTTCCAGGGGTACTCCTACCACTCCACCGAGAGGGGCGACCTTGGTTTCGCCTTGTGGGAGCGTCGCCACTGGATTAGGGGTAAAGCTGTCAAGGCGTATATCGACAACCTCGCCAACACCCTCGGTCAGCGCAACGTGCAAGTCCTAGCGCTTCGACAAGCGTGGTCCAAGTACCACCGAGAGCGCAGTTATCGTGCAGATCGCTTGCGAGACCCGATGCTCCACAAGGTGTGGAATGGGGCCATTACGTACGGCGGACAACCTCCACAGCACCGCACCGAGGTTTTGCTGGAGCCGTCGTACCTGCAATACTCGTTCGAGGTGATGGAGTGGGTCCCCACTTCCGACGACTGGGCCTCCGAGGTGGCGGACGTGGATGCCCGCGAGCCGTGGCGTAACTGTTGGTTCCAAGCGCTGGCAGACCACCCCTACAACACTCCTTTCGCCCCTTGCAACGACGTCCCGTTGTTTGTCCCCAACGGATCGACTCGGGAAACCGTGGCGTCGTCGGTCGTGGTCGAATCTTCTCTGCGGACTTCGATGGTGGTCGCTCCATGGGTGACCGAGTTCGCAAACGCTCGTCGTTCTCGCTCTCCAAGCCCCGATGAGGAGACGAAGGAGTCGGGTGAAGCTTCTTCCGCCGCCGGGTCAAGTCTGGGCGTGTTGGCTCAGGCTGTGATGGAGATTTAGCCTCGTTAGGCCCCGCTCCAGCTTCACCGTTTCGTTCACGTTCTTTTCCAATGTCGACCGAGGTCCGTGGCGCTTTAGGCGACGCTGCATGTGCTATCCCAATCCAAAATAACGTCATGTTGTTCGTTCCATTTCATAATCTTTTCTCGCATCAACGCACATCGCATTCAATACTCGGTCGCGGTTCCCAGAGCTTCTTCTCTGCCCTCGACCGCTGTGGCTGCCTCAAACGAGGCTTGGTTCGTAGCTGCGGCAGCCGGGCTTCGTTTTGTCTCCCTGCAAGAAGATCGGGCTTATGCTCGTTGAAGACCGGACTTGATTCGCGGGAGACTGGGCGTACTTACGCTAGCTCCGTTGCGGGTATGTTTTCGCATGACAGCCCAATTTTGACAATTGTACACCCGGTCTGCTGCGGGTATCCGGTGTCGACAGCTTGCATACCCATTTCATCATCAACTCCATACTCAACCACGAAGTCGAGCGACCTTGTTCGTGCTACTTCCATGGCAATCACTGCGTCCGAAGCCTCTGTCGCCCTCCCATTTGCTTCATCATCACTTGTTTCGTCTGTTGAGGGTTTGACCGAGGCTTGCTTGCGTCTTCCGTTGTCCCTGGCTCCATTCCGATATCTCCATTCCATCGTGACTCGTTCACTTAACACGTAACATGCAGATTCCAGTAACTTTCTTCGCCTGTCACTGCGAGCTGGATAGCCCTCGCAGGCGGTTCAATCATCATCTCCAGTAGCCTCGTTCGTCTGACATCGCGGGCTGGATTGCCCCCGCGAGCAGTTCAATCCTCGTTGGGGCGCAGAATTACTCCTCGTCGGCCACCTGGACCATTTGCAAACGTCGGTCGCTTCGCTTCCGGCGTAGGTAATCGTACAGGAGGCCGCCGCACGAGAGATTGGACGCTGGTTCCCATGTCGGCTCGTCATAGCCGACCCACTTCACCTTGAACTCTCGGACGGCCCGGTGAGTGCTCGTTGACAACGGTGTCCGGTCATCGAGGATAGCCTCGACTTCATACTCACCGTCCAGGCGGTCCGGCTCAAAACTGTCTTCAGGCAGTAATTCCTCGTCGAAGTCAAGACGAGTGCCTTCGGTGACCTCACGAGCCAAACGAACCCTCGGTCGGCCTTCGAACTCGTCCACTGACTTGAGTCGTGAAACATGCACCACCGGGTAGAACCGGTATCCACTTCGGTCGGGTAATTCCAACTCATACGCAAATTCGTCGACCTTCTTCTTCACGCGGAACGGTCCGTGCCACCGATAGGCTAGTTTCTTGGTCAGTCCTGGTCGAACCCGCTCCATGTACAGCCACACTCTGCTCCCGGGCTGCAAAGAAAACCTCGTTCTCGTCACTGCAGCTCTACTATGGTCACGGGAACTCGGTGCCCGGTCGACCGAGGTTCTTTTCTCGTTGACGCCTGCCACGGCTTCCTTCTCCTTCCTGCCAAGCGACGCATTGTACTCTTCAGCTCTCCGAGCCTTTTCCGCGGCTTGGTACTCCTTGGCCATCCTCAGGGCGATTTCCTGCTGTCGGTTGACCTCTCGGCGCCATGCTAGCGCGTCAGTTTGGCCACCGAAGCCTCGTTTAAGTGACGAGGACTGTGCATCCCACCCATGAACGAGGTAAAACGGAGTTTCCTTCCTCGTCGTATCACGGGAGCTATTGATGGCGAAGATCAGTCTTTCGGTGATCTCGTCCCAATCCTGCTGTAGTGGGTCTTCAGCGTATACGCGGACTGACTGCATGATCGTCTTCACCGATCTCTCCTACTGGCCGTTGGCCTGCGGGTGGTAGCTCAGGGTCGCTCTCGACCGAGACTGCATCATTTCCGCGAAGGCTTGGAAGACCTCGCTCATAAATCGAGGATCTCGGTCATGACGGATCAAGGACGGTGCTCCAAAACGTCGGTAGACACACTCCTCGAAAGCTTGCGCAACGAGTAAGGCGGTAGTGTCAGACATGGCTTTGCCCATCACGAATCCCGTGAACGAGCATTGGAATAGCAGGAGAGCCTTGTTGCCACGGCGACTCTTCGGTAGCGGTATCACGAAGTCCATAGAGACTAGTTGGAAGGGTCTCTCGGCTAGGATGTTCCCTGGCGAGTACCCGCGGAACTGAGGTCGGCTCTTACTTGAACTGCAGTCAGGGTACGACTTAACGTGTTTCTCCACATCGGCATACTGGCCGATCCAGTAATAGTCTCTCGCCGCTCGATGTAGCGTACGGGTAATACCTTGATGACCGCCTTCAAGTGAGTCATGACAGCTTTGCAAGACGTCTTGGATCATCGTTGTGGGCACCACGAGTCTCATCTTCAACTCGGCTTGCTCGCCGTCACTTGAACGACGGCTCGTTCTTGTGTAATATAGCACATCGTCCTCGCTCAACACAAATTGGTCCGCCATTTTCCATGCATCTCGTGCTGCTCTGTATCCAATCTTCGCATCATCTCCCCGGAGCACTGCCTTCAGATTCGACCACCGTAACTCTTCATCTTGAGCGGAGGCGATTCTCCTTCGGCGTTCTTCCTGTACTACCAGCGGGTCAATGTCTTCTGCGTTTGGTGGGGCTGGTGACGTCTCGGCACGCAGCGGTGAAGCTTCTGCTTCATTCTGAGACTCGTTCGGCACACCATTGGCTTCTACTCGGTGAGATGCGTCTCCCTGATCGGTGACCGAGACTTCATATCCAAACCGGACGTGTTTCTCCTTTGCTCTCGTTTGACGTCTGGTCATCACAGCTACGTGTCCGGGTTCAGTCTCGTTCTGCCGTCTGCGGTCGGTTTCTCTTCGCACAAAATCAAAAAAAATGCTTGCTACGAGGTTTGGCAGAAGCTACCACGGCCCATACTGTGTTGGCCGAGGGTATGTCCTCGACGACGCAACCGTCAGCAGCGTCGTAGATGACTTCAGCGATACGGTTCAGCTTCATCAACTCTAATACTCGGTCGTCCGACGATACCACCGTAGACTCCTTGCACTCGAGAGTCTCGCTTGCCAGTCCGCCGCAGCGTTGAACTCTCTCACCACATGCAGGTACTTCACCGACCGAAGCTTGGCCGTGAGTTCTTGGTGGCGGCTGAGTTGTTGCAGCAATGACTCCTTCCGACAGGCTATCACCCCTAGGGCTTGCTGGATCGCGATCCTCAAGTCGCCAACGACAACTAGATCGTCGGCTCCATGCTGTAATGCAGCAGCGACGCCGTTGTTCATCCCGGTGTACTCAGCGAGGTTGACCGTGGTGTTCTCGAGGTAAGCGCTCGCAGCGAGCACTACTGTCCACTCTGGTAGCTTCCATAGTATCCACGAGCAACTGCCGTATCCACCGTTCTTCTCGGTTTTCGCAGACCCGTCAAACGACATAACGAAGCCTCGGTAGGACCGCGGTAGGCGTGCGTAGAGCAGATGCGAGTCCAAACGAGCAGTTGGTGACCGGGTGTGACCAACGCCAGTGACTTATCCAAGTCAACGAAGTTCGTCAAGCCGGCTTGAAGTAGCTGAGCAAACGAACAGTGGGTTTCTTTGACTCGTTCGACCAACAGGTGCCACGGCGACAGCAAGACGGCGAACTGGGTAGCCCGACCGAACAATGTCTTGGACTTGTGGAGTCGAAAACCGAGTGTAGACCCGGATTCGTTGTCCAACGAGTTGAGTATAACACACCTTCAGTATCAGCAGAAGCGCGAGGACCTCTTTCTCGGCCGGGTGATAATTCATCTCAGCATCCCTCAAAACACGTCCGCAGAAGCGAACGGGGTGTAGTTTGCCCTCGTGCTCTTGCATCAACGTGGAACTTAGAGCCCACTCGTTGGCGAACAACATGACATGCACCTCCTTCTTCCGGTCGAAGTGTCGTAGTATCGGTGCTGCCGAAACCTTCTGTTGGAGCATCGCGAAGCTGTGCTTGGCCGCGGTGAGGTCACCCCCGGGCTGGAAGTCCTCGTCCTTAAGCTGGTACAGCGCTGCTCCATAGACCGCGAAGTCTTGGATGAAGCGACTGTAATAGTTGAGTGCCCCAAGGAAGGACTGCATTCCTTTCCTCGTTGACGGGAACGGAAGCTCGGCCACCCCAGCCAGCTTCTTAGCGTCCGGTCGGATACTTTCTGCCGAGAATTCGTGGGACAGGAAGTCTACCTTGGACTGCACAAAGATGCTCTTCGTGAAGCTGATACTAATACGGCACTCTTCAAACCGTGCCAGCAATCGGCCTAGCGTCGCCAAGCACGACTCGAAAGTCTCGGCACCGAAACAGATATCATCCACGAATAACCGGCGACTGAATACTGGTGTCAACGAGGAGTCATCGGGCTCCCCGTTGGCGAACATGTCGGCGATAGGGCTGCTGACCAGTTCGGCTACAGCTCCCTTACCAAGCGAGTTGTCTCAGTCGGCCTCGAACTTGGTCCGGAATGGCTTTGCCGTGCCAGTCGAAGCTTCGTTCACCCCAGCATGAGCTTCCTTGTCATGTTCTTCAGCTAGACGCATGCGCTCCGAGAATTTAAACCATCCTCCCGTCGGTTGGACGAAGCCCCAAAGCGCGTTGTCAATCATGCGTTGATAGATCATCGGTGCGTTCTTCAGGCCGAAAGGCATACGCAACCATTCGAAGTGCCCCAGTGCGCAGACGAAAGCAGAGATCTTCCGAGCTCGTTCGGTCATCATAATGGCCCAGAAGCCGCTAGCGGCGTCAAGCGAGCAAAACCACAAGTACGCCTCCATGTCCGTCAGCAAGTCATCCACCAGGGGCATGGCGTACTCCATAATCTCGGTGATCGCATTAACGAGTTTGTAGTCGATACACAGGCGGATATCCACCCCATTCTTCTTCAGGACGATGACGATTGGCGACGCCCATGGGCTGTCCGAGAAGGAGATAAGCCCGGCCTTCAGCAGACCCTTCAGCAATTCGTACAGCTTACCGAGGAAGCGAAGCGGGGTCCGCCGAGCCTTCTGCTTGATTGGCGCTTGCCCCTGTACATTGATGTCACACACGACCCCGTAGGCTGGAGGCGGCAGGGCGTTACCGCTCGCAATCATGATCTTCTCGTGGCTCTTCAGCACATCGACCAGGGCCGTCTGCTGCTTCACGCTGAGTTCGTCACTCTGGACGTTTTGCCCCGAGTAGTCCAGCGTCGTCTCCGACGCTTCGGTTAGGTCCGGCAAGAACGCCAGCTCTTGCGCGTAGTCGGTAAGCTCAATCTCGTTCGCGACGTGCTCCGAAACGTCGTTCACGGTGTCATCACCTTCGCCAGACCCTTCTGCGACCATGGCATGCATGACCGAGATATAGGTCGCCTCCAGTAGCTGCTCGGGGTCGTCGATCGCACTTAGATCCGAATCATGGAATTCAGTGTCGGCGTCAGCGGTGGAGGTTCCGGCTTCAGTAGGAACGTCGTTAGGCCCTGGGTCGTGTTCACCCCAGTCGACTTCGCTACTACACACCGCAGCCGACGTTTCCTCTGGCTCCAGGCTGGACGCAGCGGTCCCTGTTGGCAGGACATCCCATGTAGTTGTCTCGGCCACTGCTACCACGTCACGGTCATCCTCCGAACCGTCGTTCGTCACGCTGTCACCATCGCTCAGCTCATCACTGGCTTCCGATGCCTCAACCGAGGCGTATGTCGCTCCCTGACCGGGGGAGTCAGCACCACTGTTCGGATTCACGGACAGGCAACCCGCTCGGCTAGGCGGCGAGTCTCCGGGTACGTCCGAGTCATACGACGCGCTGGCCTCGTCGTCCGAACCATCGTTCGACCCAGCAGCACGATCCACCTCGGTTGTATCAGCTCGAGCGACATCGACCGAGCCTTCACTGACCCTGGGGTCGTCGTCGTAGCCATGTACATCGGGTGACGAGTACTCATCATCCAACGGAGCTTGTTGACGGCCTTCTGGCCATGGCGGTGCATCCGGTGGCCTCGGCAGGATCTTTCGCGGCGTCGGGTAAGTTCGGCGCTCGACCGCAGGCGGCTGTTCAGCCAACCATTGCTCGTAGAGACGACGTTCTCGTCCTTGCAGAGTCTCATCACGACTCGTCGAATAGGCCAACACCTGCCACTCTTTGTACTTGTTAGAATCCAACCTCGCGTAGCCGGTCTCTCGTGGTAGTTCACCATGCGGTACCCACAGCACCACGGAGTCATGCTTGGCGCACTGTGCCGCTGTGGTCGTAATATTGGTGGCCGTATCCACGTCGGCTACCCCCGTCGAAACCTCGTTACGGTCGACACGAGCTTGCCCGTGCGTCGTACCCACACATCGTACTCCGAACGAGGTAGCCGCTGGCGCGGCAGTCGAAACTCTCGCCACTCGCGACCGGGTACGTATAAATCCTCGATCGGCCCACACGAAGGCTGCGTGCCGTAAGGTTCGTCATCTTCAGCACTCTGCGACTTTAGCAGTGGTACCATGACCTCGTCCGGAAGGCTTGCGGTGCCATGAAATAGATCCAGCCGGATTCCAGCGGGGATCATGAAGTCCATCCCAAGGACCACATCCACCCCGGTACTGTGATCCATTATCCACATTTCAAATTCGTAGACCTGCTCCCACCCGAGGGTGATCTTGACGAGCGCCCGTCGCCGGGTCTCCATCACCCCTGGGTTGATGGCGCGGACTTCGAGACTTTGTCCGTGGTCCCGGACTTCTCGCACACGTAGCCGCTTGGCGAAGCTGGCAGAAATCACGCTAACATTCGCTCCAGTGTCAAGGAGTATCCTCGTTCGCGCGTCGTCCACTGCGCCATTGACCAAAGCCCTCATTCGCTTCCTCTTGTCGTATCGTTGGGACGACCACCACCCCAGTCTCTCACCGGGCAGTAATTTCACCGCCCGAACGAGGTTCCGAGGTGGCCCCCTTATCTGGGCTAGACTTGTGATCAAAGCCTCGGTCGGGTGTCCATCACGTTCATCATCATCATCTTCATCAATACCAATCGCAACGAGACTTGCGTCCCGGTTCTCTCCATTTTCCGTCAGTTTCACACGTTCATTGTTCTTCAGGTCGTCAGGCCGTTTGCTTTCGCCCGTGAACGCGAACAGATAGTCCGCATCAACAGCAGGCTCAGCTAACTGTGGCAGCCGGATTGGGACCAACCCAGTTTCAGTTGGCGGGCTGCCTAGTTTAAATGGCTTCCATACACCAGGCTTTGCAGCTCTGGTGACAGATCCTTCTTGTCGACCTTGGACTTCAGGAGCTTGGTGAGCTCGTGGAGTGACTTCTAAGTTTCGGTCGTCACACGTGACCAAGAAGTGGTCCACGTGGTCCTTCGCGTCACGACCACCGTTTTCAAATTGCACACCGGCGTTGCGAGCGTAGCCGTTGAGCCGGTTGAGCTAGTCACAAACGCGTTCCTTGTCTTCCCGCTTGGCCGAGTAGTACCGAGCCTTCGCAGACTGGGAAAACTTCGAGCAATAGTACTTGATGAACGCCTCGCTCAGCAGCTTCCACGTGCGTCTTGTCTTGCGTGAGAGCTGGCGACACCAGTGCAGGGCTCCATCCCTGAGCTTAAGTTCGAACGGCATACACCACTCGTTGGGTGGTGCATGTGTTCCCTTCATCTCATAGATGAACGTTCGGAGCCACTGCATGGAGTGCTCGCTCTTGTCGCGCGTTCCGTAGAACGGCTTGATGTTGGCGAGAGGCAAATGCGTGGCGATCTCGAGCTTTGGGGTTGAGCTCTGGTTGTCGGTCGCGCTTAGCTCGCGCACCTGACGTGCCCATTCACTCGGTAGGTCCCCTTCGTAGTAGTCGGGCCCGAGGTCGTCGTCGCTGTCCGACGAATCATCTTGGAGGTCGTAACGTCGGCCGGACCGACGACCGGTCGCTCCGCGCGTGCCAGGCGTGGCGAATGAAGCCTCGTTCTCCCTAGCCAGACGTTCACTACGGTCCGTAGACCGTGGAGTTACCATGTGCGAGTCTTGCATGTACGGCGAAGCCTCGCCCTTGACTGCGAAGACTCCGTCATCCGTGGCTGCCTTCCGAGGGGTCGCTGGTAGCGGGACCTTGGAAGGGTCAACCGCTCCCGGGGCCGAACGAAGCTTCGTTGAGCCTCGGTCTGCCACCCCAAAGGCCTCACGTAACTTCTTTCTCCACTTGGTAAGAGCCTTGGCGGCGGTGGTTGGCGTCCAGCTCGCGAGAGCAGCTTCCATCGGGAGGATCAGAGGTTCGCACCCCATCGCCCGCAGGGGGTCCACAGTGTTCTGAACGACCTGCCGAGTGCTCGTTGAGTTGATCGGTGTTGCCAAAGCCCCTCCGAGGTCCATCCAGATGGCCTGGCGGACCTGCTTCGGGGAGAACAACTGCATCCACTCGCTCTTGGTCTTCATGAGCTCCAGGCATCGGCCTAGAACCTTGTTGGCCGCCGGGGTATCGCCGTTGAGGGGAGGACGAGTGCCGACCGGCTTGGAGGTTGCCCCTGCTATCGTCACCGAGGCTCTGAAACCCTCGGTCGCACCGTCATCCGCGTCATAGGCGGGCTCGGTGCCCGGCATGTCGTTGAACGTTTCGGAGAGGTCGCGGGTGATCGACCTCGATCCTCCACTGCGGCCCGCCGACACAACCGCAGCTTCCGAAGTCTCGGACGTCACAGTCCTGACATCCCAGTCATCGTCTTCATCATCTTCCTTGGCGTCCGAGGAATCAATCGCCGTGTCGTAGCTCACCGAGCGCTCGTCGATCGACTCCATCCGATCCGTCGCTGGGGTCGAGAACGAACTCCCGGAGAGCATCGAAGCATCGTTGCGCGTTCCACTCGACTTCACCGGCGTCGCTGGTACCGCTGACTTGACTCCTTTCGCCATCTTCACACGTCTTCTTCTTCTCTTCTCTTCTCTTCTCTTCTCTTCTCTTCTCTTCTCTTCTCTTCTCTTCTCTTCTTCTTCTCCTCTTTGCTCGTTGGGGTAAGACCTACAACAACCCAGACACACCGATGGTCGCACCAATCCCGGGTCGCGGCACCAGTTGTGGTGTGGTAATTCCACTAAAATCCTCCTCTACCAAAAGTAATTGAGACACCAACAACACGCTAACCCGCAAAGGTAAGCGCTTATTGGATCAAAACCTGAAGACCAGGAACGATCCCTTACACCGGGTCGGTTGCAAGCGCCTCTGTGCACCTTAGGTTGTCTTCGGTCAACCCAAAAACCTGTACCACTAGCCACGAGCTAAGGCTAGGATACTATGTAGCGCTTTCGCGCAACCCCACTGCAGTCCCTCAGAAAGGAAGGGTACCGGCATGTTAGGCCTTATACAGGGGGACCAAGATAAAACCTCGGTAGGTAGACTAATACACTCAGGGATACTCTAATCCCACAAATATATACCGAACGATACTCTAATACCGTTCCTGCCTCTCCGGCCACGCCAACTCTTGGCGCTGCCAAGGAAACTCTCGGTCAATGCACGATAAGCTCCCCGACAGGCATCCACACGCAGCCGAGCGTGTCCAGGCACTACAATAAGCTAGCTACACTTACCGAAGTCGGACTTGACCCTTGTTGGCTTTGGGGGAAGAGTGTCTTTTTATTACTGAGTTTTCTGAGGCCCTGGGGGCCTCGTTCTGGCCATCCTATGATGAGTCCTATGTCCCTATACAAATATCTAGTGTGAACGATCGCAATAAGGCGATTCCGGACACATCAAATGACGACCGCGGCTACACTAATAAGTGCGGCCGAAGTACGTAACTAAATGCATCTGTGCCTAAAAGTGGGTACCATGAAGCCTCGTTCGGGGTTCTATTAGGACCCGACGAGGCTTCGGCCACTGCCTGCCACTCTACCGAGGATAATGTCATCATCCAATCAGAAGCAGCCATCTCCGTCTCTCGCTTGACCTCGCCTTGATCGCCCCTTGATTGAACTTGATTGTCGGGCTGGCGGGTCAACAGCGTTGGAAACTGCCACTTTCCAATACCACATTGGCTTGTGACCGAGTCATCGGCGCGGCCATGGTAGGCTCAATGCTCCTTGAACTACTGCTGGAGAAATCTTGGGACCGAAAAGAATCACCGGAAAGCACGTTCTGCGGGGATATCCCGTCCGGATCGATTTTGTAGATCACAGCTTGGCGTTGGTTGAGCTCACAGAGCGCGGCCTTCCTATCGCCACTCAAAACCACCTTCGACGTCTGAGATTCCAACGCTTCAGAAGCTAGCGAGTCCGCGGCAGCATTGTATTCCTGTGCGACGTGAATGTATCTCACAGATCGCAGTCGGGCCTTGACCTCCTCGTGGTAACTCGGTTGAGTCATCGCCCCGGAGTCAGCTGCCCCTAGCGAGTGCAACAACGCCAGCCTTGAATTGCTAACAACGACCAAGTCGTCGGCACCGAGTTGTAAAGCCGCCAGCACGCCGTATGTCATACCGGCGCTCTGGGCAAGGGGGCTCGTCGTGTCGGCGAGGTAAGCGTTCGCGGCAATCATCAATTTCCACTCCGGTAGGCGCCACACAATCCATGCGCAGCTTCCATCTGCACCATACTGCCCAGGCTGTGTCAAGCCCGCGAAAGATACCACGCACCCCGTATGACTCTTCGGAAGCCGTGTCTTTGAGAGGCTTAACGCAGTAGGAGTCGTCGGGAAACTTCCAGTCGGTAGCCACGCGCTGTCATTTGTCGCATCATCCTCGTCCATGTCCAGTACGCTCATCACCGACATAAAGGTATGCTCCGCCATAGTGAGGGGAGTGTGCGCGTCGTAACGGGGGACCAGATGAGTTGTCGGTGCTTCATTGGTCAGGTCACAATGCGGTTTCAAATCCGGAGTGTCTCCGTTTGTCGCCACAGTCGGAAACTGAGTTATCGAGGGTTGATCGGGAGCAATTTCGGCCACTTGTGGATCGGCTGGCGTGTCGTCGGGAGCGACTTGACTGCTTCTGCCCGGTCCCAAGGAGCTTGGTTCCGGATCATTGCCCACTGGCAAGCCGTCAGAATCCTCACCCCCGTCGCTGTCGAACAGCTCCGAGATTTGCTCGCCCCGAGAGTATTCGGGAGGACGTTGGAGCAGTCCGGTTGGAATAGGGTACTCGGGTCGGTCCACTGCCGACGGCTGGCCGGCTAACCATTGAGCGTAAAGCTCGGCTTCCCGCTTGAGCAGCGTCTTATCGCGGGCCGCTTCGTAGGCAAGAATTTGCCATTCTCGATACTTGTCAGAGTCGAGCCGCACATATCCCTCAGACTTCGGCAACGACCCGATTGGTACCCACACCACGATGGTTGTGTGAGCCGAGCAGATCGTGAGCCGAGTGTCAATGTTCGTCAGTCGGATCCGCTGCGGTCGTCCCTTGTGGAACCGCTTCACCGTAGGGATGAGCTTGTCGGTCCATCGGATCCACGGCACGTGAGTCGTCGGGGACGGACGTTTCCGTTGCATTCGGAACTCTTTCCATTCTCGGCCGGGAATCTGGAGCACGTCGACCGGGCCCCCGTTGACGTGGACCCCTTCGGCCTCGTCGACCATGTTCTGCGTCTTGATCAGCGGGATCATTACTTCGTCCGGTAGCTTGGCCGCCGCGTTGAAGAGATCCAGCCGGATGTCAGCCGGGATCATGAAGTCGGTGCCTAGCACCACGTTAACACCGGCATTGTGGTCGATAATCCACATCTCGAAAACATAAACGCGTTCCCATCCGAGCGTGATCTTCACAGACGCCCCCGAGTCGTCGTCGCCTTGCCCTTAGTGATACCCTGGACCTCCATACACCGACCATGACCCGGAATATCCTAGATCCTCAGCTGGTTGGCATACTTCTCAGAAATAACACTGACGTTCGCTCCACTGTCCAGCAAGATCCGCGTCCGCGAGTCGTTGACCGCTCCGTTCACCAGCGTCCTCATACGTACTCGTCGGTCAAATTTCTGCGCCGACCACCATCCCATGCGTTTTCCGGGCAGGAGGCGTACCTCCACGTCGAGTCGTCGGCGCGATGCTTCCTGCACTGCACTTGTCATCCAGTCTTCGGTAGTGTCTTCAATCACTTCGTCATCACTCTTCTCACTCAAATCACCTCCACCGAGGCCTTCGCCTCTCTCCTTTTCGAATTCCGTCGCGTTCACCCATGTACCTCGTCCTTCATCCGGCCATTCGCGCTTGCCCACAAAAGCGTAGATACACTCCGCTTCGACTACAGGCTCGGCTAACTGTGGCAGCCCGATTGGGACCAACCCAGTTTCAGTTGGCGGGCTGCCTAGTTTAAATGTTCCGTGAAGAGGAGGTTCTCGAGCTCAGGAGTGAGGTCCTTCTTGTCCACTTTGTTGCGAACAAGCTTGGTGAGTTCTTGGAAGACCTCGCACCGGCCTGCGTCGTGTACTTGCTTGCATAACTGGCAGCGCCGGTTGCAGAAGTGGGCCGAGTGGGAAAGAACGCCACAGGCCGCGCAAGGACCGTACTGGCGTTGTCGATTGTCGTGACCGCCTCGGCGCTGGTACCGGTTGTCCCGACTGGGTTCCCGGCCACTCTGATCGCGTCGGGGAGGCCGGTTGTCGGACCTGGCTACGTGCCGTCAGCTGCCGCGCATCGCTCACTCTCGTTCGCAGCAGCCACGTAGTGGTCGCTGTCATCCGACGAGTAACCATCGTGTCTGCCTTCTTCGGAGTACCACGAGTCGTCGGAGCCTTGATCGCTGGCGGCGTCGCTGTCATCGTTGAACTGCTGGCGCGCACTGTCGCGTCCGGTCGAGGTGCTCCTGGCGTCCCGTCCTTGCAGCTCAGCGACTATGTCTTCCACAGATGCGTCAGCCAGGGTCACGCGAGGAACGTTCCTGGAGTCGTCGCGACGACGCTCATAATCTCGTTCGCGTCGATCCCCACGGCTGTGGCCAGTTCGCGAGTCATCGCGGCGGTATCCGTCTCGGGTGTCTTGGCGGTGCCGGTCATCTCGGCGACGCGAGTCATACGCGTGTCATCACGTCGGCGGGACGGTTCCCGAGCCTTGGATCGCGACTGCGAAGACTCGCGCGAACTCTGTCGCTCTTCAACCTTCAGCATTTCGATGATCATCTCCTCCAGCTCATGGATGTCCTTGATTCGCAGAGGAGCGAGTCGTCTCTCCAGCTTACGGTCGCCGCAAGTCCCCAGGAAGCGCTTGACGTGGTCCTTCGCCTTGCGGCCGCCGTTCACGAACTGGACGCCTGCGTTGCGGGCGTAGCCGTTGAGTCGGTTCAGGTAGTCGCAGACGTGCTCCTTGTCGTCGCGCTTGGCAGAGTAGTATCGGGTTTCCGCTGACTGGCTGAACTGGGAGCAGTAGTAGCGGATGAAGGCTTCGCTCAGCAGAGTCCAGGTTCGCTTGGTCTTCTTGGTCAATTGTCGGTGCCAGTGTACCGCACCGTCTCTCAGGCGGAGCTCGAAGGGCATGCACCATTCATTGGGCGGCGCGTGTGTACCTTTCATCTCGTACACAAAAGCGCGCAGCCACTGCATCGAGTTCTCGCTCCTGTTGCGAGCGCCCGAGAACGTCGGGATCTGCCCCAGCGTCGGTGCATCGCTACCTCGAGCCTCGGCGTCGGGTTCACGGTCTCTGCGTCGCTCACCTCCCGGATCTGTCGCAGATATTCGTCCATTTGCGCACCTCCGTCTCCCGTGAAGTCATCGTCGTCATCAGATGAGTCGTCGGCGTAGCGGGACTTGCGACTTGAGCTTCGTCCGGTGCTTCGTAGACTGCTCCTGGTCAATTTCGAGTCTTCGGCACCACGCGCAACTCGGTCAGTACGAGTCGTCGCGGGTGGAGTGACCATATGGGAGTCTTGAAAGTACGGCGATCGCTCGCCCGACGCACTGAACACTCCTCTAGTCGCAGCCTGGGCTGAGTTACTGCGCTCGGTCTTCTTCGGAGTTCGCGGGAGCGGGACGCGCGCTGGGTCAGCGCTGCCTTTGTTGGTGCGGGCCGCCTTCGGCTGTTCCAAAGAGAAGGGGGTCACCCCGAAGGCCGTACACAACTTCTTCTTCCATTGCCAGAGCTCGGCTCTGGCTTCCGCGGGCAGGAAACTCTCCAGAGTCGACGGCGACGGGGCAAGCGTGGGCCGGAGACACAACGCCTTCAGGAACGTCACCGTGTCCTTCGCCACTTGCTCAACTGCGACCGCATTCACTGGTCGTGCCAACTCGTGGCTCAGGTCAGCCCACACCGCTTGGCGGATCATGCGCGGCTCGAAGAGTCGACCCCATTCGCTCGCACGCATTGCTTCAAAGCATCGGCCGAGTACCTTGTTGGCTGCCGGAGTGTCTCCATTCATCGGCGGCCGGTTGCCCGAGGTTTGCTCGGTCACTTGAGTCGTCGGCACCGGCGATCGTGAGTCGTCGGCGCGGTCTTCAAACTCTTCCATGTCATCATACGCTGGCTCAGGGTCGTCCACATCATCCAGTTCGTCCGCGAGGTTGCGCGAGACGGGAGGCGTGTCGTCTTCCAACTCGCTCGCGAGACTGCGCGCCAGGGAGCGCGAGCCCCCGCTGCGCCCCGCGGACATCACTGCATCTTCCGGAGTCTCGGGTGTCACCACCGCTGGCGCAGGCGCCTTCTCCTCCAGGTAGTCGCCGTATTCTTCATCCATCTCTTCATCTTTGGCGTCGGATCCAGTCATCGGCTCGTCGAAGCTGACGTTGCGCTCAGCAATCGGGTCGGGCTGCGGTGTGATCAAGACCGCCGTCGAGTCGTTGTCACCACCCGACTCTTCAGAACTCTCTTGAAGGCTCGGACGGCCTCCCGATGACTCGAAGAGTCGCCTTAGGTGCGGAACCCAGGCCAAAGTTCGCCGTAGGTTCGAGTCGTCCTTGAAGTCCCGGTGTTGTGTGGACACACCACGGCTTGAGCTTGAGTGTCGACGAGTCGTCGTCATTGGTCCAGACTGGCCAATCCGCGGCCGTCGAACGCCATCGAACGAATGGCGATGTGCCTCGATCCGCCAGTTGAGTCGACGCCGAATGCCGCGGGGCTTGCCGTGAGCTTCACTCAACTTTCTCGACACCACATGATCGACAAGGGCTGCTGCATGCGGCGGCGTAATCGCCACCCCTCCGACCTTGAAATCGACGTGAGCGTGATGTACGTCCATCGCAAATTAAGCTTGTGCAAGTGCTTCTAAAACCTACCAAGAATGACGCCAAAGATGAAGAGATGGATGAAGAATACGGCGACTACCTGGAGGAGAAGGCGCCTGCGCCAGCGGTGGTGACACCCGAGACTCCGGAAGATGCAGTGATGTCCGCGGGGCGCAGCGGGGGCTCGCGCTCCCTGGCGCGCAGTCTCGCGAGCGAGTTGGAAGACGACACGCCTCCCGTCTCGCGCAACCTCGCGGACGAACTGGATGATGTGGACGACCCTGAGCCAGCGTATGATGACATGGAAGAGTTTGAAGACCGCGCCGACGACTCACGATCGCCGGTGCCGACGACTCAAGTGACCGAGCAAACCTCGGGCAACCGGCCGCCGATGAATGGAGACACTCCGGCAGCCAACAAGGTACTCGGCCGATGCTTTGAAGCAATGCGTGCGAGCGAATGGGGTCGACTCTTCGAGCCGCGCATGATCCGCCAAGCGGTGTGGGCTGACCTGAGCCACGAGTTGGCACGACCAGTGAATGCGGTCGCAGTTGAGCAAGTGGCGAAGGACACGGTGACGTTCCTGAAGGCGTTGTGTCTCCGGCCCACGCTTGCCCCGTCGCCGTCGACTCTGGAGAGTTTCCTGCCCGCGGAAGCCAGAGCCGAGCTCTGGCAATGGAAGAAGAAGTTGTATACGGCCTTCGGGGTGACCCCCTTCTCTTTGGAACAGCCGAAGGCGGCCCGCACCAACAAAGGCAGCGCTGACCCAGCGCGCGTCCCGCTCCCGCGAACTCCGAAGAAGACCGAGCGCAGTAACTCAGCCCAGGCTGCGACTAGAGGAGTGTTCAGTGCGTCGGGCGAGCGATCACCGTACTTTCAAGACTCCCATATGGTCACTCCACCCGCGACGACTCGTACTGACCGAGTTGCGCGTGGTGCCGAAGACTCGAAATTGACCAGGAGCAGTCTACGAAGCACCGGACGAAGCTCAAGTCGCAAGTCCCGCTACGCCGACGACTCATCTGATGACGACGATGACTTCACGGGAGACGGAGGTGCGCAAATGGACGAATATCTGCGACAGATCCGGGAGGTGAGCGACGCAGAGACCGTGAACCCGACGCCGAGGCTCGAGGTAGCGATGCACCGACGCTGGGGCAGATCCCGACGTTCTCGGGCGCTCGCAACAGGAGCGAGAACTCGATGCAGTGGCTGCGCGCTTTTGTGTACGAGATGAAAGGTACACACGCGCCGCCCAATGAATGGTGCATGCCCTTCGAGCTCCGCCTGAGAGACGGTGCGGTACACTGGCACCGACAATTGACCAAGAAGACCAAGCGAACCTGGACTCTGCTGAGCGAAGCCTTCATCCGCTACTACTGCTCCCAGTTCAGCCAGTCAGCGGAAACCCGATACTACTCTGCCAAGCGCGACGACAAGGAGCACGTCTGCGACTACCTGAACCGACTCAACGGCTACGCCCGCAACGCAGGCGTCCAGTTCGTGAACGGCGGCCGCAAGGCGAAGGACCACGTCAAGCGCTTCCTGGGGACTTGCGGCGACCGTAAGCTGGAGAGACGACTCGCTCCTCTGCGAATCAAGGACATCCATGAGCTGGAGGAGATGATCATCGAAATGCTGAAGGTTGAAGAGCGACAGAGTTCGCGCGAGTCTTCGCAGTCGCGATCCAAGGCTCGGGAACCGTCCCGCCGACGTGATGACACGCGTATGACTCGCGTCGCCGAGATGACCGGCACCGCCAAGACACCCGAGACGGATACCGCCGCGATGACTCGCGAACTGGCCACAGCCGTGGGGATCGACGCGAACGAGATTATGAGCGTCGTCGCGACGACTCCAGGAACGTTCCTCGCGTGACCCTGGCTGACGCATCTGTGGAAGACATAGTCGCTGAGCTGCAAGGACGGGACGCCAGGAGCACCTCGACCGGACGCGACAGTGCGCGCCAGCAGTTCAACGATGACAGCGACGCCGCCAGCGATCAAGGCTCCGACGACTCGTGGTACTCCGAAGAAGGCAGACACGATGGTTACTCGTCGGATGACAGCGACCACTACGTGGCTGCTGCGAACGAGAGTGAGCGATGCGCGGCAGCTGACGGCACGTAGCCAGGTCCGACAACCGGCCTCCCCGACGCGATCAGAGTGGCCGGGAACCCAGTCGGGACAACCGGTACCAGCGCCGAGGCGGTCACGACAATCGACAACGCCAGTACGGTCCTTGCGCGGCCTGTGGCGTTCTTTCCCACTCGGCCCACTTCTGCAACCGGCGCTGCCAGTTATGCAAGCAAGTACACGACGCAGGCCGGTGCGAGGTCTTCCAAGAACTCACCAAGCTTGTTCGCAACAAAGTGGACAAGAAGGACCTCACTCCTGAGCTCGAGAACCTCCTCTTCACGGAACATTTAAACTAGGCAGCCCGCCAACTGAAACTGGGTTGGTCCCAATCGGGCTGCCACAGTTAGCCGAGCCTGTAGTCGAAGCGGAGTGTATCTACGCTTTTGTGGGCAAGCGCGAATGGCCGGATGAAGGACGAGGTACATGGGTGAACGCGACGGAATTCGAAAAGGAGAGAGGCGAAGGCCTCGGTGGAGGTGATTTGAGTGAGAAGAGTGATGACGAAGTGATTGAAGACACTACCGAAGACTGGATGACAAGTGCAGTGCAGGAAGCATCGCGCCGACGACTCGACGTGGAGGTACGCCTCCTGCCCGGAAAACGCATGGGATGGTGGTCGGCGCAGAAATTTGACCGACGAGTACGTATGAGGACGCTGGTGAACGGAGGGTCAACGACTCGCGGACGCGGATCTTGCTGGACAGTGGAGCGAACGTCAGTGTTATTTCTGAGAAGTATGCCAACCAGCTGAGGATCTAGGATATTCCGGGTCATGGTCGGTGTATGGAGGTCCAGGGTATCACTAAGGGCAAGGCGACGACGACTCGGGGGCGTCTGTGAAGATCACGCTCGGATGGGAACGCGTTTATGTTTTCGAGATGTGGATTATCGACCACAATGCCGGTGTTAACGTGGTGCTAGGCACCGACTTCATGATCCCGGCTGACATCCGGCTGGATCTCTTCAACGCGGCGGCCAAGCTACCGGACGAAGTAATGATCCCGCTGATCAAGACGCAGAACATGGTCGACGAGGCCGAAGGGGTCCACGTCAACGGGGGCCCGGTCGACGTGCTCCAGATTCCCGGCCGAGAATGGAAAGAGTTCCGAATGCAACGGAAACGTCCGTCCCCGACGACTCACGTGCCGTGGATCCGATGGACCGACAAGCTCATCCCTACGGTGAAGCGGTTCCACAAGGGACGACCGCAGCGGATCCGACTGACGAACATTGACACTCGGCTCACGATCTGCTCGGCTCACACAACCATCGTGGTGTGGGTACCAATCGGGTCGTTGCCGAAGTCTGAGGGATATGTGCGGCTCGACTCTGACAAGTATAGGGAATGGCAAGTCCTTATCTACGAGGCCGCCCGCGATAAGACGCTGCTCAAGTGGGAAGCCGAGCTTTACGCTCAATGGTTAGCTGCCCAGCCGTCGGCAGTGGATCGACCCGAGTATCCCACTCCAAAAGGGCTGCTCCGACAGCCTCCCGAAGACTCTCAAGACGAGCACAGCTCGGAGTCGTCCGACAGTGATGGAGGTAAAGATTCTGACGGCTTGCCAGTGGGCAATGATCCAGAATCCGCACCAAAAGAAGTTGCGCAACGGATAGTTGCAGCCGTCGACGACTCGACAGGGGTGACCCTCAATACTCGAGTGCAAGCAGCTACCTTGGAGACGTCTGAGCGCCCTGCTGTCGTCGGGAACCGGCTTGGACGAACCTACGGAGTCAAAGAGTGCTGAGGATGAAGTCCCGACGACTCAATCCTGCTCGAACTCGGATATCGAGGCCGGTTTGACACGACTCGAGCAGACGTTCATGTGTGTCTTGCGGGTCTTGAGCACAGAAGGTACAGAGACCGCGAATGACGACGCCGCTGACTCGTTCGAGCATCTCGCGGCTGGTATTGGGTTGGAAGACTACGCGCACGGGCTGGCGTTCCCTCCTGACTTGTCCGAAGCTGCTACGACCACTCTGGACTACGACGCAGACAATGTGCGGAATCC